>NW_024582559.1:317488-433902 GCF_018398535.1 Haplochromis burtoni | reverse complement strand
TTTTTTTGTAGAATAAACACACAGGGTCAAATTTATTGCTTGTTCTTGTACATGCATTGGCTGCTTGTTTATGAATCTGTTTCCTAGTTCTAACGCCTAATTAATTAAACCGACCGAGGGAAGAAATGTTGAATGCGTTCAGTTCAGGGAAATTTTAAATGTTGCTTTTAAGAGTAGTTTATAAGGAAGAATTGTGATTCATCCTTACTCTATCAATATGAGTCAGACTTGGAACTTTGTATGACTTTACCAAAAGTGGAGAAGTTCATTTTCAAGTCTAAAAACAGACCCAGAAAATGGGAGTAATTGTCCACTTGTCAAAAGTCAATCTGTTCCAAGGAACGGCTCTAAATTCAGATATGGTTAACTTAACGCTAAAATAGATTTTACACCTGGCAGCCTTTATGAACCGCACTTTATAACAACAAACCCACTGCACTCTTTTACCTCGCTCAGCTATTTTTATTCACTTTATTTGGATCCACCCCTTTTCTTTCTAACATTAGTGTTTCTATGTTAATCTAGCTCCACTATTCTTTAATTTAAAAAACGATCTCATTTTGCTGTCAGCCGGAAATGATTTTCACGTGTGGTTAAAGCACATTTAGAAAAGTGTCTGTGAAGGTGGGAAAGAGATGACGCATGTTACGGCTGTCATAGGATGCAGAGTAGGAGCCGGTGTGCGTGGCCCTGAAGTTATTTTTCTGAAGGGAAAGTTGAATATTTACGAGTTTCCTCTTTAACATATGCCATTAAAATGCATGACACGCAGCGAGAACACGTGTGCAGCAATTGCTTTTTCTACGTGATCTCCAGTAAGGAAAAAGCCATTCATCAACAGTGAGTCACAGCTGAGGAGTAACAGGAGGGAACACGCTCGGCTGTCATCTAGGTGTATAATGCACCAGCTTGACAGGGAGATGTATTGATCTGCATTTGAGAGGAAGGAGTTTCAGAGACGTTAAGCTGTATCGTACTCTGTGGCAGTTCATATTGTAAATTGTGAACGTGAATTAAGAATTAATCCTTAGAGCCTTATTAATTAATAACGCTGTAATTTGGGCTTTTGAAAAAGCCGATGTGGAGAGAATTACAGGCTTTCGCTGCTGGGAACCCGAAAGTCGACCGTTCCAACAATATATACATCAGAAATCTTCTCTCTTTGTGTTGCTGCAATGATGCATTTCTATTTTTGTTTCTTGAAAAAAGTGACATAGTGTGAGTCAATTTACCACAGATTGATTCATCAGCAGCTGCTGGCGTTGCCATATTAAGGAGATCAGTTGAATCATTGTTAATGGGGCTATCCATCAACTGATCACTAACTCATAAATTATACCATCTGACTCCCCACTCCGTCACCCCAAATTTGGACACATTTTACAGATCCTCCAGGCTCGTCAAAGCTGCCACTGCACAACATGCTCTTTGGCTGACTGCTTGAAGGTGCTAGCCTTAGCATTTTCCATATGACAAGGGGAGAAGGGAGTCATTCCTGGTCCTTGTTTGACAAGTCTGAGCCAGTCTTTGTTTACAAAGGAAGACTGGACTTCCTGCAGTTGTGCCCCTTGGTGAAAAAAAGAAATGACTGCTTTTGTTTGGCTCTTGTTTTTGGCTCAATGCTGCATCTCTGACAACTTTTCCATAGTACATTGAAAATCATTGCTGCTGTTGTTTTTTATGGATAACTATTTTATCTAGTAACAATGTTTTCCAATGCAATATTTTTCCCTTTAAATGGCTGTAAGTCAAGGATGTTGCATAACCACATGGATAACTAAACTCGAGATTAGAAAGCAGTTTTTAAAAACAATTATTTATATAATCTGTTCCTAAGTGTTTATTACTTCGATGTTGTTTAAACAGGAGCTTTACTGACCTCACCAAATTCTTTGTAAAGACTGTAGTGTCAGCAGATGAGATGTTTTAAGATACTACTGTTCATGTGTTCAGCTGCTAGTGAGGGGAGGGGCTGTGTGTCAGCTGGAGGAGGCAAAGTACTGCTGGTATGAATACTGTTTCAAATGAGTATGCAATCCATTTTTATTGACAACCCTATTCAGTTATCATGCTTTAGGTAACTACAATATTGTAAAAAGCAAGTACCTTTTGAGTTTTAAAAATGTTGGTATAATAGGTATTGTAAATATCAGTTCTGGTGATATCCCTAAATATAAGATGTAAACATATACTTAAGGATATTTCATGTGTAAAGTAGGATCTGATTGATTATTTATTTTCTGCAGTTTTAAGCGCTGCTGTGTAAACTAATGTTTCCCTTTTATGTACTTTACCTCAGTGGAACTTTGGCACTACGTTTGGCCACAGGTGTGACCTAATTTCCACTTATCAAAGATACTTTGCTGCATGTGATTGAACTCTGCTTCACCTGTGTGTATGTGTGTGAGAGCGCAATTGCTGGTTAATTTTTAAACATAGCCTTTTGTTATCTTTAATCACCAATGTTTTGTTTTAATTACGAGAGGTAATTCAAAGAGAACTCGAGGGAGCTACTTGCTCACAAGGCAGAAACTGGAGGTCAACACGACTGTGTTTTAAAGTGAAGTCAGGCGGTTTTGTGGACTATGTTGTTGGGATCGAAGCAGAAAAGGGAAAATAAGAGAAATATGGTGTCATTCTCCACTTAGAGTTGAAAGCAAAGGGTGTCAACAGCCGTCTTGGCTTACTACTCAGTGATGTAAACTTGGCTTATGGACAATTTTGCCGCTGGCCAGATTCGTTTCCTCCACCTAGGTCTGTAAACAAGAAAGCACATATTTCATATGGCTGCTGTTAGTTGAAATTGATTGTGGGGGATCTGTTTTCAATTTTAAAATAGGTATTTTATCATTAATATCACATAACAGAAGAAGATGAAATACAGCAAGAATGTCAGCAGAGTCATCTGTGCAGGCAGTGTGCTTCTCTCTTTGCTTTCTCGTCACTCTTCTTGGTCCGTGTTTACACATTAGGCACAGTATGTGCTACTTTAACCTTTCAGGATCGTAGCATAGCCAACCCTTGTCTAAAAATGTGCACGTATCCTGTAGTGCCGACACTATGCGGTCTCTGTCACCTGATGTTTTCTGATTTCCTGCTTTTATTTTATTTTATATCCATTAATCCCCTCATAACAAACAAAAGAAAAAGAATAACAGTAATGTTAATTAATTATTGTTAAATAAAGGCGGTGGTTATAAATTCTGCCCGCTTAACTTAAGCCAGACAGCAAAATGTTGATCTTACAATCGTCACAACATTACTGAAGTGTACTTGCTGTCAGTTTTGCTCCTAGAAATGATGGTTTAACATAACTGAGCTTGACAGTTTTTTCCAAATGGACCAATATAATGCAATAACATTCATAGGACCAGAAAGACAGAGCCATATTTACTCATGCTGTTGTCAGCAGTGTCTCAATACAGCACATGCTTCAGCTTCTTTCTCTGTTACATCAGTTTGACATTGAATAATGTAGACAAGGGTTGGGATTGTTTTTGCATTCTGCTAAATGGGTATGGGTGAGACGATAGCCGGATATGTTTGATGCTTGCGTATTATTCCCTGAAAACAGGAATAAATGTACCAGTTCCTAATTAACAGAATCAATAAATGTATAATGGATTAGTAGAGTGCTCGGCCTCTGTCGTCTAAGGTGTAGGTGATTAATTTAATTGTTTTTCCATTTCATCACATGATCACAAACTTGATGTCCTTGTACAGACTTGTCCCGACTTGTGATGTCATCGGCAAAGGTGGGTTTTCCATTTGCCAGTCCAGCCCTGAAGCAAATCCGAAAACAGCAGCTCTTAAGAAACTCTGAGCTTAAGTGATTGCTTTGGAATGCTGTTGCCAAGGAGCCCAGTTGCAAAGTACAACGGCAGAGACATTTGTGCATTTAGTCAGGGCATGTGAAGATGACTGTAAAATACAAAACTGCAGCTTACAACCTTAGATTCTGCATCGAACTGCGTTGTTGCAATGTCATCATACATCGAGGATTCCTAAAATACCACGATGGCAATGTTGTCCTGCAAGTTTCAGCCGAAACTTTTCAGTGGTTCTGGCGACTGTCACAAGAGGGAAGTTTCATTGTTTGTTCTAAGTAGGGCAGTTTTTTCTTCTTCTTCTTACTCTGAATAACAAAATGTTTGAGGTTTATTCTTTGCGACTATTTTTTGGGTCTTGGGGACTAAAATTGGATGAGTCACTGTTGCACATTGTTGCTTCTTTGTACTTTTTGGTACTGGAACAATGAGAACAATGTGAGATATGTAAAGTTACAAGGACATGTCCTGTTACCATTTAAAATGCTACCTTGTGAAAATCCCAATAAAGACATCACAACTGAAAGGTTTTGACTGTATGCTGACCTCTTTGGCCATTCACTGATATTAACACCCCCCACTGACTTGTTCAGCATAAACACAGACACTTTTAAGAGGTTTGCTGGATGAATGTGTTCCGGCCAAGATGCACTTTCCCTCCAGATTTTGTTGGTGTAGCTCAGTTTATTGCATCTTCAATTGTTTGTTAAAATGCTCACTACAGCTCAACTCATGGTGGAAAAAAAAAATAGGTCAGGGCAGTCTTTCTTTGTAGCTGATTTTATAAAAAGCGTGACGGGGCCAGACAAAGTAAGAAAAAAATGGGATGGAATAGAAACTTGGAGCAGCATTATATGGGTTTTTAGAAATGTCAGGCCACAAATAGCTGACTAGCAGTTTCAGACTGAGCTCTCCTCTGGAGTTACAGCCGCCCACGTTGTTTAAAATTCATTTCAAACTATTTATTTCACTTCAGGTTCACACAGTTGCAATAAAGAGATTATGAAAATTTATCAGGATAACTGAGTTGCTAATTAAAGTTGGTCTGGTTTAAAGTCATAATTCTAGACAAGCACGGTATGACTGAACTAATTACCACGCAAATAGTTGAATTTTTGTGTGTGTCTTTATTGGACACACCAGACTCGGATTATTAATATTGCTGCTGCTAAACTTACACAACCATGTGAAGGAATTTTAGACCATTTGTCCTCCTGATCAAGGCCTTTCACATGGTTATTCCAAAACATGTTTTCTTTCTTTTTCCACCATTTAATTATAAATTTACTTGTTTGTGTTTCCAGTACACTATATATTCTTATATTTCTCCAGCTTCTTACATGCATAAGCGTCAGGTTATCGACATTATCTCTCTCTTTAAAAATACAAAATCAAATAAATAAAATCTTTATATCCTTCCTAAGATAGAAACGTAAGTCCACCGTGCCTCCACTATGCTTCAGACTGAAAAAGAGTTTTTTTGGTCCTCCAATCATGATGCTATTTATCCCAGACATGTGGAAAAGCCCATAAACCCATTCACTGGTTTTCTTTTTGTTGACACATGAGCAAAAATGTAAGCTTTGTAGAAATTTCTGCTGTTTTGCCAAAATAACAGGATTGCAAGTTGAGCTGAGTTTGAGCTTTGCTGGCTGGCTGCTCTACGGGAGAGTCCTCCAGTTTTAGACCGTGTGTCTCGGTGCTGATTGATGTACAGCCACGTCTTTAGAACTGCTTTTTCAGGCCTCTCTCCCCATATGTATTTTTAGCATTTATAAAGTGAAAGTTGTGATTGTGGCATTGTTTGCAAACACCAATCTTTGTATGCTTCTATTTCAACAGAGGTACCACTGCATCCCATAGTGAGAAGTCAGAAGTAGAGAAGTATGCAGAATTTATTCAGATGGGTCTTTTAACTATTGTTCGAATATGTTGAGTAGAGAAAGGGAAGTAGTTTTCTGGTTTCAAATTACCGTGTAAATTGAGGACCTTAATTAAAGTCCAGTAACAAGATGGCAAATTAAACTGATCTGTTGCTTTGGATTCTGGTCCCTTATTTTTTTCTGTTTAATATGATGTTGGATTATTAATTGGATGAAACATTAACCAATTAACTGATACTGACAAGAGTTAATCCCCTCCAGTGAAAGTGATACATACTGGGGAAGTGATGTTCTGCGTCAGTATTAGAGGGGGGGAAAAAAATCCAGTGTTTCCTCTAAGCTCCCTTCCTGTCTGATGATAGCTCTTTGCACAATTGTCACCATCGCCCCTCCCTTTTTTCTTTTTCTTTTAAGTGTCTTTCTTTTGTCTATACTGTAGAAAATTTGAAAATTCATAATTCTTAATTTTTCTGCCTTTTAAATGAAGTACAGGCTGCAGCCTAGTGAGCTGTAACTCCTACGTGTGTGTTGGCTCTCTGTCTGTATTGTTTAGGAAATAATAAATTTGTCTGAATGTTAATGTGAAACCTAAGTTAGTGCCATCTTTAGTTTGACACGCCTCCAGTGCAAAGGGTGGCTGTAAAAGTTAATATATAAGCTTTCCTGACATGTATAAACAGTCAGGTTTGACCTCAATTTGGAGGTACACGACTGAAATTTCACATGTGACTTCCTGTGGTATTGTTTTGAATCACTCATCCAGTGCAGTAGTGTTAAATGTATGTTAAAGCAGCAAGGCATAATGGATAAAAAGCAGCAAACCACATTAGCTGTTAACGTGTTTTTAAATCTAGTTCTCTTTTTGTTTTTTCTTACACAGCCCGGTCGTGTTTGCTGTCTAACCTTTCGACGTGTGAACTTCTGAGCGGGAACAAGGGAAGAGTCGCCAGGACCATGTGGCAGGATTTTCTTATAGGTGTCAACAATTTGTTCTGAAGCTGTTATGAAGTTTTGACCACAAACAGCACAAGATGTTTGAAATGCGTCCCTTCGTGTTGAGAATGCATCATATTAGATCACTGGTTAACAAAGGCCGGCCAAAAAGAAGAGTTGGATTGTAATTTTTTTTTTGTGTGTATGTGTGCGTTTGTGCGCACGTGTGTTTATTTTTCAATTTTTAATACAGAAGATTTTTAAGTAATTGGCACGATATAAGGACCTTCTCCTTGAGCTGCAGACATAGACTGGACTCCCATGTATAGCAGAGCAGCCGCTGCAGCTTGTGGAATAACTTAGCTTCAGACTGTTGGACAGCTGCTTCTTCAGGGCTCCGGGGATCTGATCTAAGCATCCACCCACCGTGTCATCTGACTATTTCACCTGTACTAAGGCAACCCTACTAACCAATGGCATGGGTCAAGTTCTTCAGGAAGCCAGGGGGCAATCTGGGGAAATCCTACCAGCCGGGGAGCATGCTGTCTCTGGCCCCCACCAAAGGACTGCTCAACGAGCCTGGCCAGAACAGCTGTTTCCTCAACAGTGCTGTGCAGGTTTGTTGACACCTCATGAACATTTTTATGTAAAAACTGCACAAAAATGGCAGTCAGTGCTTCTAACCGGTCCTCCAAACTTCTTAAATTTATTTGCTGCTTGTATAACTTTATTTATTGCAGCCCCCCTCTGGGAACATGTTCCACCCTCTTGAAAAAATAACCATTATTTATTTGGAAATTGCAAAGCTTAGTCACTGTCTGTATTTGTCAGAGCTTCCCAGCTATTAATTCATTCTGGATGGTTAGTTTTTTTTCTTGTGGGGTACTGGCTGGTGAGTTAGTTCATTATATCAGCCAACGCGCAGTGAGGTCAGCATCGGACGGTCTTACTCAGAGGGTGTGTGAGACAACCGATGAGCTGGTCGAAGATGATCATTACTTTCGGCTTTGTTTCTGTGAGGGAGTTGTTCTCTCACCCACTCCTCGTTGTTATGACCTTGGAGAGTTTATTATTGTAGCATGCCTGCATGTTATGAGCAACTAAAAAAATGTTAAGTTTCATAATGGGGGAAAAATGTGAATCTTTTCTTAATGATTATTTTGTAAATAGGCAGATTGGTACAGAAAATCTATATATTTGAAGTGCATATGAATGTGTTTGCTTGACTGCTTTATCTTGTAAGTAAGAGATATGCCCAACATCTTATGGTGTAAGGGCAGCCTCACGAGCTTCTGCTCTATCCCTTGTGTAGGTACTATGGCATCTGGACATCTTCAGACGCAGCTTGAGGCAGCTGCCTGGACACTTCTGTCTGGGAGAGTCGTGCATTTTTTGTGCATTAAAGGTAAGATGCGATCATAAGCCTATTTAATAAGAGCTGACACTTTAAAGTAACCGTGCAGCTCCTGTTTGTCAGCATGAATGTGTAGAGCGTCTGCTCTCATATTCAGACTGTGCATTGAGCGGTAAATGTGACACAAATGCTTTCTGTAAACACAATATGCCGTTGTCAGGGTGTAAACAAGTTCTTGCTCTCTTCTTCAGGGTATTTTCACCCAGTTCCAGCACAGTCGGGAGCGAGCCCTGCCCTCTGACAACCTGCGTCACGCCTTGGCGGAGACCTTTAAGGACGAGCAGCGCTTCCAGCTGGGCTTCATGGATGATGCCGCAGAGTGCTTTGTAAGTTCCTGTGGCAACACTATGGCGGGAGGGATTCGTGTATGTTTGTGTGTTATTCTGCCGCACAGCTCAAGCGAAGCATTGCCATGAAACTGTTCGGCGAGGTCACTGAAACAGCTTCTGTCCCTCCCATCAACCCCAGCCACATAGGCGCTGAATATCATCATGACAGCTTATATAAGTACCAGAGTTGTGTTTGAACCGCTTTTTTATCTGCTGCCATAGTATGGCACATGAGCTTTTGAAGAATCACTTTCATATGGTCTTTATCGTTCTAGCATATTGCTTTCAGTTTTTCTGCTCTTTTACCACTTTAAAAAAATTATTTTCAACTAGTCTAATTATTTTTGTCCCAGTTTTATTATGACTCCAGCCAAAAAGGAAAGGTCCTGTTACCCTGCTTTTAATTTGTTTAAAAAAAAGTTTTACTTTGTCAATCACGTTTGGTTAGTGAATTTTTTCTCTTACAATGTTGATATCTTGTGCCTGTAAACTGTACACCAAAATGGCACAGATGTATCCTGATTTTTTTTTTTTTTTTTGTTCCCCTCCCCACGCAATGGTTGTTTATCTATTTAGGAAGTGCAATTACACAGAAATGGAATAAACAAAAGAGGGAATCTAACTTCTCGCGAATACAACGGGGGGGGATGAGTGTACTCGTGCACATTGGGCTGTACAAGTGTGATTTTTGTCACTTTGCTTCTCCTATAAGTTACAGATCAACCTACCACATGATGAGGTGTTATGTAGAAAACCATAAACTATATGAATAGTTAAGAAAAAATGGCACATGGGCAGTTGTCTGAAAAATAGTTGGCAAACTATTCCGTTACGAGATGTTCTACCTGCTATTTTGTATTTCAACTAACTACAAAGTTGGCTGGCTGAGGGGGGGAGATCCCAGAAACACTTACAGAAGTAGATATGTAAAGGAGTATGTCCACTTTTGTGTAAGTAATTAAAAGTTTTTGAGAATTCCAATAAATTTCTCTAATTTAAAAATATTTTTATGGATGCATTATGAGGACTAAAAAGGAGGATTGTTGGGCTTATTATCAGCACGTGGTTCAGAGTTAGTCAGCATCTGTGATCACACGGGGGTCATCAGTGCACATACTAACGAAATGTAACATGCTGCCATCCAGACGTCTTTCTCAGAGACTCGTTAACTTATTTCAGCAGCACAAAAAACACCATTTGTGCTTTTTCTAGTGGTAAAAGAGTCTGGTTAATAGAGTGGCTTGTCTTGAGGCCAAACATGTTCCCATTAAAAATATTTGGTACGTTATGAAACGGAAAGACAAAGGAGGCCCTGAACTCTTTAGAAGCTTAAAGCCAGTGTCAAGCCAAAATGCAAAACCCCCTTCTTGGTTTTTCTTTTTTTTTTTTCTTGGCTTTCATCTGCTACAGCAGTTGCTCTCCTTAGTTCCCAAACATGTACAGGGTGTTGTTAAAAGATATGATGCTCTATCTGAACTGTTGGTATCTTATTCAAAATATTTTCATGTTTTCATAGTTACAACGTTTGATGTTTTGCATTTGACTGCTTGACATCATTTAAATGATCTGCAGATTTTTATCTACGTTTTAAATCATGTCCCTGCTTTTTCAGAAGAGGGATTGTTAAACTGAAATTCCAAAGTTTTCTTTGTCTCATGTGGACGTACCATTTCTTAATACCGCGCAGATCTTTGCCCTTGAGCGTTTTCTCTCTAAAGCATTGGCAGCAGTGTGCTGGCAGAGAATTTATGTGAGGAGTTGGCTAGTGTCAGATTAACAGCCTGTGAAGTATAGCCTGTAACCTTTGCAGGCCTACCTCACAGCCTTAATATTTCATAAACTCACAAGCGTTAGAACCAGGAAGGAGCTAAAACGGAGTGGAGCTTCTTCTTTTAACGTGCTCCTTCTGCTGCAAGGTTTACAACACGACTGCTAAAATTGAAGTTTCTGTATAATATGGGCCGTATATTTTATTACACTGCAATCTTTGTCTTGGAAATCGCTGAATTGGAGAGAAACTATAGGCTGTGTGGAATGTTCCCCGCTCACCACCACCAGCCCCATACCTGACAGTTTTCCTGTCCTGTCACAGGAAAACATACTGGAGAGGATCCACCTGCACATTGTGCCTGAGGAGACAGATGCCTGCACTTCAAACTCTTGCATCACACATCAGAAGTTCGCCATGTCACTTTATGAACAGGTCAGTAAGAGGCTAGGAAGTAATAATAAATATTATATTCCCTGGAAGCTTGCTTGTTTATTCTGGCTTATCTAAGCACGAGTTGGTTATATTAATTTTGTGTCTTCACTTTGTGTGTGTTTTAGTTTGTTTAATCTTTGTTTGCACAGTCTCTACTGTGTTGAGTGGACAAGCCAGACACACTAGACAGTGTTAGGATTAAGCGACATGCGCACACAGGTATTAATCACTGTCTGAGACAATAGAAATCCAATCAGTCATGTTTTGATACTGGCTCGCCCCCAGTGAAATATAGAGGGTGTTTCTGGTCAGGAGAGTACACATAAATTCCACCTCGGCGCAACACAGACACACAAACACAAGACTCTTCCCCGTGGCTCTGATGCCCATCACTGTCTCTGTCCCGAACCAGTTCTATCTGTGACTCTAACAGATAATACGCCTTTGGACTAAATCCCTCAGGAGCAGAGTCGGTGGATTTGGTTCCACCTCGACTTCAGGGCACCCTATCCTGCAAATATTATAAAGGCCCAAATGAGCACTGCCTTGCTCAAAGAGAGGTCGATAACTTCAGGCCTGAAATCGTACGCCTGATAATGTCAGTTGTCTGACTTAAAAGGATACTGGTGAGCTCGGAGTTTATATGTGATCACAGGGAAATAAGCCAAAAATCAAAGAACTGGTTTTGTCCCATTTCTGGAAAGTGACTCTCTGATATGCTAACCAGTCATATGCAGTGCTTACGTTTGCGAAATCACATGTGCACTTATTATTTCGTTAATTTGTTGGTAACTTCTATCCTTTTGTTTGTCGCCCACGTTGGTCACTCTCTCCTCTCTCTTCTGCAGTGTGTGTGCCGTAGCTGTGGGGCATCTTCTGACCCACTGCCGTTTACAGAGCTGGTGCATTATGTCTCCACCACCGCACTCTGGTAAGCCAAAGACAGTATGTAACCTCCTTTAGCACCCTTTTGTCATTTGTCTTGCTCCACACTCTCTTTCAATTATCACAAGGTCAGAACTCTGATTTCTTTTGCTGACTGCGGCATTTCGAAAGTGTGTTTGTCTCTGAGCGTGCCTTATCTTTATTTGTCTCTGCTTGTTCTTTCCTATAGTTCTGCTGACAATGTGCTGTTTACACTGCCTTCTTTCTCAGTCAACAGACGCCTCAGCGGAGAGATGAGTCTTTTGGGGACGTGTTAAAAGCAGCGAGTACGATCGGGGACCTTCGTAACTGTCCAGTAAGTGACCCTTCCAGAGTTTTACTGAAGCATTTACACCCAAAAATGACATTGATGTTGCGTGAAAGAGCAATCTGGAAAACATCAACTTTGTTGACTGGCCTCGCTGCTACTTAGTACACCCAGTAGATATCATATTTCATAAATTGGCCATTACTGAAGTGTGAGAAAGATTATAAGAAAGCTAAAATGTCAACATTATTCAGTCTTAGCATCGTTTGACACATTTGGCCAGATGCCATGATTCTTTGGCTCAAACTGGTTGCGTGTAACTCGATAGCATTTAAATTACAAACCTTCTAGTACAAAAAAATCTTATCTTGCCTTATTTAACCAGCAAAATTAATCATTTTTTTCAGTAAAATGTGTGATTTAAGGGCACTCTTTCCAATTAGTACATTTTCTTGGGGGCTTTTTGTGGTCGTAGGCTACTTTCTAACCAGCTGAACTTGTTTTTGTTGTCTTTATCTATGCGTCTCTCTCTCTTTTTGCCAGAGCAACTGTGGCCAGAAGATCAGGATCAGACGAGTCCTCATGAACTCCCCAGAAATTGTCACGATAGGCTTTGTGTGGGACTCCGACCAGTCGGACCTCACTGAGGATGTTATCCGCTCACTAGGGCCTGTTCTCAATCTTTCCTCGGTGAGCAATCTCATGCATTCGTTTCTATATCTTACACATTATGACGTTTTATTGGCGTATTCAGAGATTTTATTGAATGTGTCAGTATATTTGTGAATTATTATTTATACAACTGTTACACAAGCAGTGCTTCTTGCCCTACTGTTTTGATGTTGTTGTTTTTTTTTTTTTTTTGTGCAATTCAACATATGTGGGAAATAAAGTAGGGATTTATTTCTCTGTAAATCGGGGTAGTTGCGTAAGCCGTCAACTCCCAATGCCCAGTTGGCCCATGCCACTGATCAAAAAGCCCCTGCTGGCCTTGGTCAGCTTGTCAAAAGGCCCCTCCTCTCATCTTTGTGTGTCTGTGTGTGTGCGTGGATCCCTTCTGAAGCGAACATGTCAACTAAATGGATACCACTGAGATGGGGGGGTTCAGCACAACTTTGTTTTTGTTTTTATGTTTTTTAATTTATATTCATATATTCTTAATCACAAGTATGCACAGCTGGAGTGATGTCTTTTTTTTTCTCATAAAAGTCTGCTTTCTGTTTATGTACATAGATCATTTTCAGCCATGTTCACAGTAAACATAAACTATAGTGACACATTACTTAATATGTGCTTGTTAGTGTTTACATCCAACACACGTGGATGAGTTCCACAAGCTAGAGTCGATCAGTGGAGTTGATGTGAGGACGTGCTCATACGAATTACACCTTACATAACTTTGATTTATTTATTTATCTTTTTATTTTGGATTGAAGCGTTTCAGCCACTCGTTTTACGACTCAGACAAAATTAGGACATGGGAAGAATTTTCAGTCTCACCCACCCGCTAATGTGCCACAAAGGCTTTTATTCATTGGGGAGTCACATTTCATGTGACTTTATTGGGCGTTAAAAGGGAGCTTACTGCCACCATCATTTGCTTTGAAATCCATTGTTTGTGTGAGTGAGTGAGAGCCGGAGAACTGGCTGTACAAGAATCATGGGAGGGACAAACAAGTCACACTTTGTATCATTTGAAAATAACACAGCATAGTACTAGGTTACCCCTGTAGCCAGGATGGAAAGATATGCTGCCCCTGCAGTGATTCAAACCAGCCTTTACTTGTACTGATTACCGAATCAATGCTAGTTCATTCCCTTAGACCTTAATCTGTAAACAAATGGAGTAACTGACGCTGCTAGCTCTCTGCATCATTTAGCTGCCTTCCAACTTACTTTGGTGGTGATTTAACTGTGTAATTGATGCATTTGTGTGTGTGTGTGTATACACAGCTCTTCTACAGGGTGACAGATGAGCATGCCAAAAAGGGAGAGCTGATGCTCGTGGGAATGATCTGCTACTCCAGCCGTCACTACTGTGCCTTCACCTTCCACACCAAATCTGCCAAATGGGTCTTCTTTGATGACGCAACAGTCAAAGAGGTGAGAGAGCGTGCACTAGTGCTCAAGTCATGTTAGATGAGTCACATGTGAAAATAAGAAACATATTTATTATAATAGCAAGGAAGTTGTACAGCACACATATGAAAAGTCTTTTTTTTTCCTTCCTTGTGGTATTTTTAGATGTTAGAATAGAATTAGTGCAAGCTTTTTCTAAAGAAGAAAAAAATCAGAGTTTGGGATTCATGTTATCACTGAACAGATAAGCAGAAGCTGCTACAGACGAGACCGAATGTTCAGTCTCTTATCTCTGTTACAAAGACTTTTTATCGTCCAATAAGGACCACATTGATTGCGCTTCATGAGCCTCTGGTTTGATGAGCCTTTATGGCAGTGAGGAGTCAGCCAAACTCCCAACTTCCTGCAAACTACTACTGCAAACACTCTACTCTGTAGTCACAGAGCACTGCAGTAGTAAAGCACAGATAGCTAATAAAGACGTTTTTATTTTTTTTTTATGAAGCTGGGTAAAGTTTAAGGAGATGTGACAATGCTGCAATGTGTAGTGTGCATGATGTAGAAAGTGGGTCTTGTGTGTCTGTGTTCTGGTAGTTTGTTTGTGCACACTCACTTTTGAATCCTATCATCCTTTAGTTGTTTTTTCCCGTTAATGTTGGATTTATTTTCATGGTGTGTACATGCAAGCATGCCTTCTGTCTCACATCCTCACAATTTTCACGGGGACTGTGGTGCAGCGGCCGGCTGGCTCTGTGTCAATCCATCAGCAGCTTGTGCTGCGTGTGCAACCCCTCCCAACTGAGATGGAGGAGCTAGAGTACTCTGCGCCTGCCAAGTCCATACCTGGAATGAAACTTGCCAGTGTTTCTGTGACTCCCCAAGTCCCAGCCCCTTAATGACTGCTGCAGTGTAGCCCAATTACTGTGTTTCCATTGCATGAAATAAAATTGCACAAAATCCTAAGTGCAGTAACTCACTAGCTGTTCTGATCGGATGGTGGGTCATGGGTAGCTTAAAGACACTTGCATTAATCAGAACATGGCCGATGTTAATGCACTAGTGGTAAATGATATGTAGCATTAGCAACAGATAAAGCTTTACTGGTTTTAGCTGAAGAGGTTGGAGATTGTTTTGAAGCTCACAGATATATCTGCTTTAACATTCATTTAAAGATTTTCTGAAAACTGGAGGGCAAAAAATAGACTTTAAGAGAAAAAGCTGTAACAGAAAGGCAGATTTGGCCAAGAGTCTTAACCCTTAACATGTCTTTGGCCCTTTCAGATAAAAAATGTTGTGCCTCACCATTGAAAAGAGGATCCAAAAATAACACAGATGTGTCTCTGTTTTGCCTTGATCTAACATGCTTTGTCAATCACGGCTTGTCTTCCTCCTCTATATTGTATATGTGCACATTCCCCAAGTCAAAATCCTTTTCCCCCTCTGTCTGTGTTCCTTTGAATTGGTTGCTCTTTACCTTGTTTTGCCATCTCTTCCACACCTGCTTTCTCTTTCTCCCCCCTCCCTCTACCCCCGTCATTTGCTTAATTAAGGAGCACAGAAGCATCTGTTAGCCTGCAGCCTGCCTTTGTGGTACCTTTGTGGAGAGACGCGCACCTTACACAGCTTTGCTAATGTGATTGTGTGCTTTGGCCTTAGTGTGTTATATTCACTCACAAATTAAAGCTACACCCCATTTTGTCACACATAGTCTGAAGTTGCATGTGAATTTTATATATATTTATACCCTTGAATGCATGTTGGTTCACTTTGTGCTATCACACATGAAGGTATAGTATTATACAGTATGCTAAAATGTGTTAATTGACCCTGCTTTTTTCTTCTTTTCTTCTTTGTTTCCTGGTGCAGATCGGCTCCCGGTGGAAAGATGTCGTCAGTAAATGTATCAAAGGTCACTTCCAGCCTCTTCTTCTTTTTTATGCCAATCAAAATGGGAGCGCTATCGCCACAGAAGATGCCTCAAAACAAAACAGCAGCCAGTCCCACAGCAAGAACCCCGTTAATGGAGAAGCGCAAGGTACGATGTTTTAAAAATAACCTCAGAGGTCATCATGCTGGCATTTAAAAGCCTCGTCATAGCAGTTTTATATCAGGTGTGATGATGTTGTTGATTGAGTGTCTTTTTGTGGAAATGACACCATCCAAACTCCCCTGTGTGTTTCTCTTTGATATTCCAACTGTCTTTTTCTCAGCATTCATTATGTGGTGTCACATCCCAAATGCCCCATTTGATTATAATGTCCCACCATTAAAAAAAACAAGCAGCCATTAAAGTGAAGCTGATTGGTGCAGATGCCTGTCATTTTAGTGCAGTGTTGGAAGCCAAGAAAAAGAAAATCTGAATGTTACTACTACCGCCTGGTCGAATGGCAAAGTGTAGCCAAAGTTTTCCGAGTGGTTTGTTTTGAAATGCAAATGTAGTCTCAAGTTTGAGGTGAATGTTTGCTGTGGGGTTTGAAGTGTGGCTTATTTGCCTCTGTAAACCTTTAGCTTGAGTTAAGCACTAAATCTTTCATGGAAATGTATTTTTTAAATTTTTTTTACTACTTAAAATTCTCACACAGCCGGCTGTTTAGTTGAAAAATTTCCATACTCCCTCCGAGTACATTAAAGTAACAAAATTAAAATGTAAAATTTAAATCAGAAGTCGGGGGGGAAAAATAAGGAAAAAAACCTCCCAAATCAAATGCACTGTTTGCCTTTGCCGCTGCTGATGTGAACAGCTGAACATCTCTCCTGTTGGGATTACATATCCCTGGATTTGTGTGGTTGGGGAGGTTTTTATCCCTTTTAAAGACCCTCCTCCAGCCCTCCACGCTGGCTGTGCCCCAGGTCCAGGCTGTGGCAAGCGCTCACTGTCCGTCAGAGCTGACAGGGCGCCCGACTAAACTGGATCATCCTCCAAAAATCAAGAAGTAGTACACAGTGTGGATCTTGTAATTGAATTCTGTGTTGTAGTTTCAGGTAAAATTAGTTTTTTTTTTTATTGATCTTCACTCAACAGGATTTTTTTTTTTTCATGGGAAGGATACGCCTACATGCATGGCCTTACCTTTAAAACATTTTTCCTTTCTTTCTAGGCACTGAGTCCCAAGTTTCAGTCTCCCCCAGAAAACTGGACCTCACCAGAGAGAACCTGAATGCTCTGCTGGGCCAGGATCTTTTCAAGAAGACCCCTTCAATCCTCAGCAGGGGCAGCACTCAGACCAGTGGAGGACGGGGAACAGGTAAAGAGGGGGAACGAATATGGAGGGATTAAGCAGCTTTTTTTTTTAAATTTAATTTTTGCCTCTATTACAAATTAAATCAAATTATTAGCAGTGCCAACCTGCTACAAACTGCTACACTTTGCTATGTAACCTGTGTAAACCTAGTTTATGGTTTACACACAAATGTTTTGATGTGAATAAGAAAAGATGCAAACAGAGAGGTGAGTCATGTTGTGTGGCAGTTTTTCAGCCTTGAAAAGACTCCTTAATTCATAAATATTTTGTCCTCGGAGAGTGGTGACAAGCACAGATCTGGAACAGCAGCTAGCGGAAGAGATAATTAAATGTCTTTGCTCCGAAACTAAATCTGGCCATGCTAGTAATACAGAAGGGATTAGAGACCCTTAGTGAGGAGAGAGAGAGGTCATTATGCACATGCTTAATTGCAAGCAGAGGGGAGAGTGAATTGAGAAGAGGAGTTATTTATGCGATTTAACGGCGTCTTCTTTGATATCCTTGTACATTCTGCTGGTATGAAGTTGTTCGTGTCCTTGAACAGATCACTATGGGAGGGGATGCTGCAAGACAATGAAATGTCAGCAGCTGCTGCAGTTTTAAGGAGTAGCAGAGTCAAATTTATCAAACTGATTCATCGTGTGGTT
The DNA here is from genome assembly GCF_018398535.1 of Haplochromis burtoni. Classification (NCBI taxonomy): domain Eukaryota; kingdom Metazoa; phylum Chordata; class Actinopteri; order Cichliformes; family Cichlidae; genus Haplochromis; species Haplochromis burtoni. The sequence continues at coordinate 416,153 of NW_024582559.1, read as the reverse complement.
AAACTGCTACACTTCCTGCTTTGCGGAATGTGTGGAATCTCAAAAACATCCGCTGCTTTTCTTTTCTTTTCTTTTTGTTAAACAAATAAAAAATCTGGAATGATATGAATGTTTTTTGTTCTGTTTTTCTGAGCTGCCACCTCGTCCTCGCTCGCTTCCTTTTAAAATCTCACATGGTTAACAGCATTATTCCAGGACCAATCGTTTAAAGAAAATGTGGGGCCAGAGATGCAGCGCGAGCCTCTGCATGGCCGCGTTTCCTCCCCGCTGCCTTTCCTCTCCCATCAGCACAGCAATGTGCCGTAAAGTTCGCCTGTGTCTACACACTCAGCAGCTGCTCAGTGCCTCGGGGGTGCCGGGGACGAAGAGCGACAAGGAAAAGGATGTAGCGGTGATAGATGTATCTATGCACACGGGGATAAAAATACTTTAATGGTGGGAATCTCCACCTGATTCAGCAAATGCCCCGTCGCTACTTTATTTTTATTTCTTTTAAGGGTCAGCGTTATTCAAATGCTGGCTATATAACCTCGTCACACAGTGAGGGGGAAAAAAATGTCTCAAATACCTTTCTTGTCTTTTCTTGTTTCTTAGTGAAAAGCAATCACAAGAGCCGCCTTAGGGAGATTTCTCGAGAAGTTGCCCAGAAAGCAGGAGAGATGCGTAGGGCGCATTCACCCCGAAGAGAGCCTGATAGGACTGGTCAACACAGGGTGGAGTCACGCTACAGAGGTGGGTTGCTCTATACAGACTGCAAAACTGCACATACACAGAATTGCCAGGTGTTGCTTTACAAAAGCCCTGCCTTCCCCCTCCCTTATATCACCCTCTGTTTGGGAGCAATGTGTTAGAAAGGGGATTAGGTGCTGACGTCTGTTGGTGCCTGCTTTGATCCCTGTAGTCCTGTAGTCTTCACCAATATTATTAAACACACCAGAAACTAAGCAGATCAAACCAAAGAGCAACAAATGCTGATTTTAATTTTTTTATTTTTTTTTTATTCTAAGGTTTAAATTTGATTCCAAAATGTATTTCTGCACAAACTTTTCTCACAGATTAAGTCAGTGTGCCTTAATGAGTATGCTGATTAATATAGGTTACTTTAATACTCCTTCAGCATATCATTGCTTTCATTAAGTGTCAGTGTGTGGGGGGGATTATCAAGCCCAATATAATACACCAAATCCACCATGACAACAGCGGTAGCCTGTGTTAGCACAGAGCTTGCATCCCTTTATGAATAAATGCACCAGGTTAAGGCAGCCTAGTGTCATTGTTGTGATGAATGGCGATTCTAGAGGTATAAATTAACCGTATCATAGTTCATTCTCAGACTCTCGACGATACGAAACGGGAAAAGCTCAATCAACTTCCTCAGTAGCCTGAGGAATTTTTCCATGATCTTTAACCGTATAGATTTAAACATCTTGCCCTTCTCCCAAAATGATTCACAGTCATGTGTACATTTGACATTATTGAGGTGGCAGCAGAAAATTTTTAAAACAGGCCAGTATCGTGGTGTATATGTGAGCAAAACTGTAGACAGCTCTGTTTAAAGTGATTTAACTGTGCCACACAGTCAGCAAAATCCAAAGCAGGGGACTCCATCTCTTGCAGGCTTATTCCCAAGAATGACAGTTTTATGTGAAGAATAAAATTTCATTTTTGTACGCTCAAACACGGATCAGGTTTACCCGTCATTTAGATGATGACTCCCGTACAAGGCAGGGAGCCTTTAGCTGCCAGCTTTAGGTTAGGGGAATGCATTTAACAGATGATCCTTGCAATCTAAATTTGCATGACACTAGTTTTTGTTTTATGTAAAAAGTACCAGATTTTGCTTAAAAATGTAGGAGAAGACTTAAGTATCAACGTTGTGAAAGGAAAACATGAAAAATTTGTAATCCAGACCAATAACAAGAAGTATTCAGAGAGCGCAAACCTCCGCCAAGGCTGCTCACTCTCTGGGCAGCATTTAATTTTAAGGTAATAGTATTGTATTTTGTATATACTTATTTTCTTTTTTGTGTTCTTTTTAAAAGTACAGTAAAAACACATTTGGGATCAACTTGAAAGAAAGACAAATGTGAAATATAAAACTGATGTTAAAGGTTAAAAGTGACATGATATTTGGATTCAAACTAAATGTGATATTTAGAATCCACATATATCAGTATGATTTCCATTTTAATGACATTTAATGAAAGTTTGACCCTACCTGACCTTGAAGAAGTGGCCTAAGGTCCAAAATAATGTGGCATTTAGAATTCCCATATGTCTATATGTTAATGCAAACAATAAGAGACATACAGCACTATTGTCACTGTGACTTTCACATCCATCTATTGCCCTTGAAGGACAGGCCAGAGGTCCAAAGTCACATCTTTTAAATTTGTATAAAGATCTTTGCATATGTTAACAATACAACGCACACTTGTAGGATTCATAGTTTCTGAGTTGTAAGATTTTTTTCCATTTTCGACCAATAAATTATGTTGTCCTTGAAGACCTCAGTGGATGCAAGACAAATTTTAATGGATTATTAACATGACTCCACTCGACACCCCTAAAAAGTTTTCTCAAAATTTATTCTAAACTTTTTGAGCTGTCAAGTTTACATCCAGAATGATAGGAAGCACGCAAATGCTTCTTGATAGAGGTACTAGGGGACTGTTTACAAAAATGATTGTAATTCCTAAACAGTTAATGCAATACTTTGTCAAACCACTTGAATTCAAATTGAAAGTCAGTGACGGTGGAGTTCAGTCTGATTGGCTGAAAGTGTTCTGTGGATATATAAAGATGCAAATTTATAAAAAAAAATGTATCATTGTCCAAAACTTTATGGGCCAGACTCCATGTAGGAACACACCGGTGACATCGATATCTGCATGGATGTCTGTGCATGAGCTGGCTGCCCTCTGTGCACACAGCATGGAAGAAACTCGACTCCTTGCGGTTGTAATTTACACTTTCCTGCCTGCTGCAGACATAAATGTCAGAAACTCCATTGTCATCATGCCCTTCCTTCACTCTCCACCTAGCCTGCTGTTTTCTTAGCACAGCCCTGTCTTATTGTGTGGAAGTGCCAGTTTAAGTCAATTTTTACCTTTTGCAATGAGATTTATGACACTTTCCTTTTGTAATATCGTTCCTGCAACATGCCAGTCGAAAAAATTCTAATAAATATCCTCTACAGATATATTAGTTTAAGCTCTTGCATGATTTCTTTTTTTCTCGCTCTCTTTCTCTCAGACCCAGCTCACGACAGGACCTACTCCCGCTCAGCTTCACCTCCAGAGAATGGCTTCAAGCAGTACCTGGAGACTCGACTGTACAGCAGCCAAGGAAAAGGTCCCACTCGGACTGAGCGAACACCGCAGCTTGGGGGCCGGTCTTCCAATGAAAATTCTCGTTTAAGGCACCAAGTGCTACCTGATGTGCCCATTGTAACTAGTCGTCATAACAGGCGGAGACTAGATCAGACCTCAAATGGATACGATACAGACAGCAGCCAAGACTCCAGAGGGCTTTCTGGAAATATAGAGAACGGCCGCAGCAGGCCTGGTCGAGCTTGGAAGCCAATGCGGGAAGCGCTAAATGTAGACAGCGTATTAAGTAGCGGGAATGTAAGTCACGAACGAAGGCAGCACAGCCCCCAGACGAGACCCAATAGTCAGTCGCCCTCACGTGATCGAGATTATCTGTGGGGAGGCCGGGAAGAACGTAAGCCAAAGAGCCTGATGACCATCTACGAGGACGAGCAGAAGCACGAAATAGGTGGCAGCCGAAGCTCTCTGGACTCGGACAGCCGCGGGGGCCACACTGACAAGGACAGAGCAAAGGGCTCAGCAACTCTTAAAGTGCGCAGTGACAACTGGAAGATTCAGAGAACTGAATCTGGATATGAGAGCAGTGACAGACTGAGCAATGGCTCAGCTAATCTCGACTCGCCCGTTGTAGAGAACATTTCTTCCAAGGACCTCCGGCCCATACCTGAGCTGCATCCAATGAGGTAAAACAGATCCTTCCACTTGGGTTTACATCACCCAGACGCACCAAAACTCTGCACTGCAAAGCATGATGCAGAGGGAAAAAAAGCTGACACAATATTTCCTGCATGACGACAGCATCATAGAGGCGCTTTGTCATCTCGTGGCCTACTCATTTAAGGACTCGAGTCTCGGAAGTGCTGCCATTTCTAAATAATAAAACATTACAAACAAACTGATCTAAGAATAGCAGGTCTCATTTAACAATAAATGCACACAAGGCAGATGCACAAATCCTATTTTGCTGGGCTGTCATTTGTTGTATTTGTAGTTCAGGGCTTGTTTGTAGATAATGATCCCATATAGCTGACAACTCCTGTACTCAGCAGGGGCAGCCTCAGATAGCTGACTTCTTCAAAAGCCGGTGCATTATTTAAGCATATCTGTTGACAGTACGCTAGTAAAGAGTCTCCTTAATTATTAATTCTTCAACATGATTTAAGATGTTTTTGTGACTGGTTTGGGTTAAAGCTTGAAGCCACTAAAACTGTGAAATTGTGATTTTATTGTATTATTGTTATTCTCTACTACATCTTATGGATCTTAGAGGAGATAAAAGCATAACACTTTTGCTGTTGTATATCAAGAAACACAAAAGAAAAACAAGGATATTACAATAAGATGTCTGGGTTCATACTGGGATGCAAATCATGCTACTGCACTGTCTCTTTGGAGATGCAACTATGCACTCAGATTCTAACTAAAGTCGTTGTTATCCACCTTTATCTGCTCTGAGCTCGTGGCTTTTAAAAAAAACAAACAATAACTATATTTTTTGTGTTTTAGGGATAACTTTCCTCGGAGAAGAAGTGATGAATTGAAGAGTGACGTGCTGTACTCAACAATTTCCATTAGTAAGTAACTATTGCTTTAAGTGAAAAATTAGTATTTTGTCGTTATTCAAGTAAATCTCTGTACATTTTTCGTCACACATTAGAGGGAATAGATGAAAGCATCAGTTTCTGACAAAGGCTCCACCCTGATACTGAAGATACTTCCTCTCCCCAGTAGACTTCCATGTGTTGTAAGGACCTGAAACATTAAGATAGTATGCTGCAGTTTCCTTGATTTATTGTTCTATCAGTCGTGTTAAGGTCACAGCCTGATTGAAGGGATACTGTATGGAAGTGTGCGCTCTGGTTCCAGACTGACTGGCCCTGACCTTTTTTTCCTGAGTAAAGTTTATGTTATGCAGCACCTAGTGAAATTACATGAGCTCAAAGGAAGAATGAGCCCATGTGGGGAACAAGCTTTGTACCTTTAACACTGTTATTTTGGTGTGGAAAAATACTAGCCAGGCTCAGTTTAATTTTATTTAATTGGCTGTCCTTCAGTGAATAGAAGAACAAATGGAAAATGGTAGGGGGGAGGGAAAAAAACCTCAAGGACCTTTTCAACTGTTAACTGCGGTGAATAATGGTTTCTTTCTGCAGGAAGTACAATAACTTTTAGATTCACGGGGATGCAAAATCTGGGGTGAAAATCGGGTTTAGAGCTCAGAACTTCTGTTTTAAAAGGAAAAAGAAACGATGAGTCTTAACTATGAGTCATGTTGCGAAGTTGCAGTATTTTTTTATTTTTTTTATCCTCTAGGTAGGATGGGAGGGAGATAAGGTGACACGAATAGCACTAGGGGGCTTGTCTCCTGGACACCCTTGACATTCTTTATCTAGCATGTGCTTGCTGATGCACACTATCAGCACTGCAAAAGGAGTGAAAGAAACTATAAATGAAAAATGCCTTGCTAATTCCCTCAATGGAAATACCCTGAGTTAATCCTGAATTGGAGGGGGAGATGAGTGAGCTTGTTGGGGCCACCCAGCTGTGCCCAGCCAGACAGAAAATGCCACGACTGGACCTGTCAGAAGGTGGTATTCAAACACCGCTCAAATAAAATGCAGTTTTACAGCTCTGCAGTTATTTCAAGTTCCCAAAAGAAAATGCAGGTACGATCTGAGGTTCATTGCCGAGTTAAATATAGCTACAACATAAGGGTGGCAAGTTGAGAAACAGAAGCATCGCCGGTCTTGTTTTTGTCTGTGAGCATCAGCACATGCAGAGAGATTCATGTGACTGAAGCCCTGGCAAGGAGGCAAAGACTACTGTGGCATACACAGTTTTTAATCTGGCAAAATGTAAAAAACAAACAAACTGTAGTATTGCTTTAGTTTAGTTTAGTTATTGCTAGTAATTTTAGGACAAGCACTCATCGATCCTCTCATTTATTCATTCAGGCTGTTAAGGAATTACGATCATATTTGTATCAAGCTGCATCCACTCATCCTTCTCTCTCTCTTTTGTTTGTAATGTTTCACAGGGCCTGGTTATATTTCAAAAGTACCCACAGCTGTGTTGTAGTTCACAAATGTCTTGAAATGTTGCTTTGTGAACTGTCAAAGCTCAACCTTGTTTTAAAAAAAACAAACAGAACAAAAAAACCCTGAAAGGGCCTTTGAGGACTCTTCTCTGGTAGCTATTTTTGAAATCAGTATGGGATATTTACGCCTGGCTGCCTGCAAATTGTATTGACAAGCCGCAGTAAATGTGTCCAGAGTCAATTTGGCACGAGTTCAGTGGTGGTAGTCTGGCGTGAGCTGCAGTTTCAGAGAAGCCTGAGCAGGTTCCACTAGTCCATTAAAGACTAAAATCCTTTCGGAAAGCACATTCGTGTGGGAGGGCAGTTGTGAGGAGCATTGTTGACATTTTTACCGCAGATATTCGTTCTTCTGATGGCTTGTTGCACTAGGAAAGAGATTCGAGTCGGGGCCTTTTTTGCCACCTTAATGACAGAACTTTTGACACGCTGTGAAATCGTACGTCCTGCCCGCCTGCCAGCATATTGGACGGACACTTGAACCTGATGCGTTTGTCTCACTTTTCCTTTACTGGCTTCTGCCGACCTCACTAGTTATCTACAGAAATACACGTTTGAAGCTGTTACAGCTGTTTGTCATCATCATCATAGTTGCCAAAAGTCAACTATGATGCTTTCTGATCTAGTTTTAAAAAACCCCAAACTGACATGACAATCAGAAAAGGTTAAATGTCACTGAATTTCATCCTTTATACCATTACATGGATGCCTTCTACATTCTGTTTGCATACATCTTTTATAGCTGTTTATTTGTGTCCATGATGTAGCACGTTAAGAGCCAGTTGCTTGGCTCATTAATGCCACTTAACAAGCCAGTGAATGATGCTAATGAGTACACATGTACGCCACGGCTTTTGACCTACTGCCGTGCCATTTCCCAACTTTTTGTGATTCACTTATGTGATATTTCTTGTTCAGTTTCCCTGCTTGGAAACTTGGAGTTGCAAACCTGCATGCCCTTCTGATTGATGTTCCAGATGTTTTAAGTACATCAGACAACACAAGGCTGGAATCATGACTTGACTGCCTTAAAGCTACATTGTGTGCTATTTATTTTCTATTTTTTGTAATAGTCAAAAAAGGTCAACGAAACTTCAGCAAATTAAAATGATACCAGATCAGTTCTTGATGACCCTTGTTTAAATGTTTTAAACTTTCAAAGCTCCTTTTCTTTTCTTTCAAACTGATTTTTTTCTCATGCTTTCTCATTCTCTTTGTGGTGTTCACATTTTTAAGCACTTTAATTCGTACTTTCAAGTTTATGTTGAAAAATTGGAAATGTTATTAGATCAATCACAGAACCTGGAGGTTTTACCAGCTAAGTGCTAAAGTTCAAGTTTTCTCTCTGCATTGTTGCACGTGACGTTAAAGACGGAGAGGGGATTTTCTACAGAGAAAATCATCGTCAACTGCATCCCTTTTTGTTATCAAGACTGATATTGTTACGGTTGCTTGCCAACATCACAGATCAGCAGCAGCATCAAATTGTGAATTGTCGCATGGACTTAGCGGCTTAAAAACGCAATAGTGTTGTGGAGGGGATGTAAAGTCTGGAGTCTGACCCCGGCGTAATTGCATGCCAGCACAAAGGATTTAGCCACTAATGCTTTGAGAGAGCGGTGGGGGGTGGGGGTGAGGGGGTATGCTGACACATCACAGATGGTCCTCAGTCGTTCACTCCCTTCCTTGTCCTGTTAGTCAGCTGTTGTCTGGCGCAGGCCAAGTAAATCACACACGCCCAGCTAACTTGGCAAAGCTCCACACCCGACCCCGTGCAGGGACCTGCTTCTAAACATGTGTTTGTGCTGATCTCATGGCTAAAATCAACCATCAGCCCCAAGTACTAGCAGCATAACTCAGGCTCATCTCACTGGGATATGTTTGGCCTATAGGTTAAAAGACTGTTACTTTCATCTGTTGTTGTATTCATTAGTTTTTAGACTGAACTTATGAACCAGTTAGAGTTCAATCAAGGTCCTTATTGTTTTATTAGGACTGTTGGCTCGAACTTAACAGGCCTGGATATGAACCCAGATTCCCTTTGAGGGCCCATGTTCTTTGGCTGGATCAGACAGTCAGAGTGGTACACTGGGGCCTTGAGGGCGCTCTGCCAGACTAGCTGCTTTGATACTTCCTCTCGCAGCACCAGGCAAAAGGCCTTACCATGACCCCTGTTAGATAACATGTCTCTGCAGGAGAGAGACAGGAAAAAAAATAAAGTAGATATTGTAGCAATATTCAAATGGAAACCCGTGACAGATGCTACCTGGCTCTTATTTTGGACCATCTGTTTGTGATAACTTTACAAAATTAGGGTCTTGTGTTATAAAGTACTGATGAAAATTTTTTTTTTTTTTGTGTAGATGAACCAGGGAGAAAATCTCCTGAACTCCAAGAGTCCAACATGTTGTCTGATCAGCTGTTACAAAGGTAAAAAAGGTTATTCAGAAGTGCACGTTGTTAGCGAAATGCTTCACTTGACTTTTCACAAGTTTAAGTGAAATATAAATGTTTCTGTTTTTGCGCTCAAGCAGAAGAAGAGCCTTCCGGTACACACCCGGGATCTTGGAAAAGAACAATGGCCTGGACGACGAGCGAGAGAAGAATGTGGACAGCAGCCCTGTGCCTCCCTACTTAGCAAAGACCAGCAGCTCTGAGTGGAACAGCTCAGATGACCTTGTTGGACAGTTTTCGGAGCAAGAAGAGAATGGCTCTGGCCCTGCAGACTCTCTGTCTCACAGCTTTCCTCTACCTTTACCTCTCAAGACTTTTGGCAACAGTCGCACAGACCCATCTGGCATCCACTCCTTACCACCAGAGGTGCCAGAGCGGTTTAGCTCCCGAAGCGAACCTAAAAATGGCTCGTCTCCCCACTCGCACACAAGCCTCCGGCGGTGGATCGAGACGCCTGCCGAGCACAGGCTTTCATCAGATGCCAGCTCCAAGTCGGGGTCGTCAGACCAGGAGAGGAACGATCTGTCGGCCAGCGAGAGCGACGAGAGGTTACCCAGTCCAAAGTCCAGACACGATGATGGTACAGACTCTCAAACTCTGACAGATCGAGTTCTTCCCACCACTTACTTTTCAGTGGATAACTGTATGACAGATACTTACCGGGCCAAATACCACAAGAGGCCTGCCGTGTACGTGAGAGCACAGGACCATACGTCATCAGGGGAGAGCGATGTCGAAGGGAGGGGGCACCCTTTGACAGATGTTCAAACACTAGAACCTTCCAAAAGCAGAACAGAATCAGGTATGCAAAAGCACAGCGCACTTTTATTAAGACCTCACATGCACCTGTTTGGTTTAAATCTCTGACTGATTCTCCGGCTTTTGTTTTTCCAGGCATTTCCACTCCTAAGACTTTTGCGAAGTGGAATCCAGTTACTCCGAAGGGTCTTGATGAGCATGGTTTCCTATGATTTTTATGGACTGAATGATTCTGATGGCTGGATGCCAACAGGAATTGTTAAGCACTGCTACAGATTGACTCGTATGTGGAGAGGTATTTTCTCTTGTACTTGTCATAACAGCTAGTTGGACATGAAACTGGATGCCAAAAAGATTGTACTAAAAAAAAAAAAAAAGTCAGGTGTCTTTAATTAGCTTTCTAGCTACTAAAAAGCTTTGAACAGTGAATTTGCACAGCAGAAAGGTACAAACAGAATTATGCCTAAAAATATTTTGCTGGATTTGTGGACGCAGAGGGGTTGGGAAGGTAAAGAATGTGTCATGTAAAACCAACTTACTAAACAGCAGATGAAGTGATTTCTTTCTTTGTTTATGCCTCCTAGTCGCACTCTTCCTGCACATCCTGTGGAATGCCCTTATTTGTTTAACTATTCTCTTTTCAGTGTTATGACTGAGGTGTCTGCCCCAATTCTGTCAGTTATACCTGCCTGTCAGGGGGTTTTAGAAGGAAAGGTTCCAGTTGTGGTCAGAAATCTCTAGATATGCTTTTGGCACGACTTAAAAAATGGATCCCAAGGATCCGTATGAATGTGAATCTCCACGACATCCACATTAGGTTTTGGCTGATGAGACATCTTTGCACAATCCGTAAAGCCAACAGACTCGGGTCCTTGTTTGCGCGTGAACTTATGCAAATAACCAGCGTTGGACTTTCTTCCTTCTCTGCCTCTGTCAGACACTCGTGAGAGGTTTGGTATACCAAAATAACTGTTCAAGAGTGAGGGAGGGGTGTTGGAGTGGGTTTAAAAGGTGATGGGTCAATGTGTTAAATTGATTGCCTGTTGGTAGAAGCCTGCGTCAGATCCTCATTGACACCTGCACATATCCCATCATCTTTACGGAATTTTCTTTTCCTTAAAAAAAAAAAAATATATATATGTATGTCTTTGCACTGTTTTCCTTGTTTATTTTTTTCTTTTCACACTCCTTGGTTCTGTTATTTTTCTCTTTAGAAGAATAATTTCTTTGGATTTTGGTCACTTGATTCTTCGATAGCTTCTGTGAGCAGCACGTCTGCACTTGGAGGACACGAGATGATTTAATTGTGTCATCTGGTGATCAGATATGGCTTTTGCTTTTTTTTTTTTTTTTATATGAAGGGAGTTACTAATAATGTGTTGTGACTTTCACTGGTTTACTTTTTTTGGTTCAGATGTTTTATATATATGTGTGTATATATATATATATATATTCAGCAGACTAATACACAGTGCCTTTTGTATTTTTCTGTGTTGAGGCGAGATTAAATCGAAGCCATGGTTTGTACAATTTGATTTTAAAGAATTTTTGTAGCGTTTTAATTTTATTTTTATTGAACAGTTGTCAAATAAACGGCTCTATTTAACCATATCTTCGTGTCAGCTCTTGCTTTCGGGGGAGCAAAGCTTAGAACAGGGATTTGAGGAGAAATCAAATTATCCAAATAAACTCCCATGATGATAAATGTTGCCTTTTGACTGGAGCATGGACGTCGCTGTGCAAGGCAGCTGGTGGGAAATGTGGGGTTTTGCTGCCACCTGCAGTCGTGTGTCTTGAATGCACTTTTTCATATCATATAACAGCTACCCAACTACAAATATACAGTTTTATGATTTTGATTTTTCCATTGAAATCAATTTTTAAAGTGTTTTAAATAATGCTATTTCCAAACTGGCCATTTTATTAGGTACACCCATTTGACTGCTTAGTCAAACCTAATTAGTGCAAATATTTCAGTTTAGTTTTCCTCAAGGCATTTTATCATTTTATATTGTAAACACTCCAACAATCCCACTTGAACAAGAACTTGGCGACAGTGGGGAGAACCCCCCCACCCCCTCCCCCCTTTTAACAGAAAGAAACCTCCAGCAGAACCAGGTTCAGGGAGGAGTAACCATGTGCTCTGACTGGTTGGAGGTGGTTAAACAGTGACGTTAGTCCTATTGATTGTGGTTCCATGAATATGCAGCCAACAAACCTGCAGGAGTTGCGATGACAAGTCAGTATGGACGAACACGTCAGAGGAACGTTTCCTTGGTGAATCTATGCAGAATGTAAGTAATAAAATGGTCGTGACTGTAGAATCCAAGTTACAGCTTGTATGTCATTGAACAGCCTCAATAAATAATAAATGGGGAAAATTGATACCTCGACGGGAGATGGGAAAGTATTGTATAAACCCATCCAAAGGGAGTGTTATACAAGTATTCTAACGCTACCTGCAGCGTCTATTTGTTTGCATTAATTATATGAACATATACATAAACATAGATTTATTTTAATTTTTTTTATCCTGAAGAGGGGAGTAGAGGACTTTGTAATCATCGTGCAGCTAGATTTAGGCATGCACCACTGTCTGCACCCTAACTTCCACTTGATTTCATCACCATGCCTGCCTGCGATTTGCTGAACGGTATTACCGATATTTTTGTATTTATTCTGTTCTCAGTCTTTTCCTTGTTTACAGGATTTCTAGTTGGAAAGCGTCTACTTGTTCCAAGATTAAAGGAGAGGAAAAAAAATCCATTATTAAAGTCATAATTGCATTTTGCACAATATTTTAATCTTCCAGTACACTGACCTCAACATGCAACACAGCAACAATAAAGATTAATCAAAAATATTTCAGGATTTATGTCTCCTCTGGAGTGCTGCAGATGTCTTAAAATAGACATGGGCAAAAAAACAGGACCGGCCCACGGACCACCTCAGTCCAGCCCACACTGTCCTAAAAAATGACACAAAACAAATGGCCGAGAATCTTAGAAATATTGATTGAAATGAGTCCGTGCTGCTGTTTAACACAATCACACTTACATGTGCTGTTACTGTGTCATATTATTGATTATCCATGTATTTATATATGCGATGTATTGTACAATTAGCAGTGCAGAGATATTAAAGCCTATGTTTTCTACACAAGTCCTCAAACATTACACAGCTAACAACAAAACAGAAAATTGTTTCGTTACACTCGTCAAACTGACCATATGTTTGTTCATACTCGCTGCTGTGATGCTCTTCATTTCTCGATGTGGACAACTGTTACATTTTGATGGTTTGAAAACAACCATATTTAGTCCATATTTACAACATAAGGCAACGTGTCTAATTAGTGACCTGTGCTGTGATGTGTGTCAGACAATTAGCAAGGTGCGGGCTGATTTAAAAACTATTACTGCATTCAAACTGGCTGTTTCGTCAAAATCTTTCCTTTGTAACCTCAACATGTGTACCAAATTCACGGAGTACTATGTTTGTCATGTTTCAGTTCATAGCTCCAAACTCCAAGTCACCATTGGTCTCTCTGGACACTAAAAGCACTTCAAGCTTGTCTTAAAACAAGTCGAAGGCAACAACATGTTCAGTGACTAAACATAAATGACAAAAAGCGAGGTGATCTCCCCAGGAGATCAGCCAGCTCATTGATTCACTGTTCCCCACTAGTTCATTTGCTTCTAGATCCAAATTTACTAGATAGGAACTCAAGAGCTAGTCAGATGGGTAGGTGTGGTTGGAGTTGTGGATCAGTGTGTGGTACCCATTTTTAACTCTTTTGTGAAGTATAGCCTTTTGTTTTTGTTTAGCTTCTATATGTCAAAAATGCAAACCTATAAAGCCCCACCAGAGGGAGCTATATGCAACACAAAATACCTGCTCCTAAACTATCTTACTCTCCTTGTAAGCAGTCAGACTTTTTCTCTATGTGACTTCTCTATGTCATTATGTAACATATATGCATAACTCCTTGGATGAAGCTTGCCATGTCCTAAAACAAAGCAGATCGCTGTGTCAACTGAGGAAAGCAACGTCAACGAGTCACGAAAGAAGAAGAGAAAAAAAAAACTTATTGTGTATTCTGTGTCTAAAAACTCAAATTAACCGAGAATCAGTAGACGAGCAGTATTATGGCCTCTTTCAAATGACAGCCGCAGACCAGAGAAGAATTCACTGTGTTCACTGGAGGATAAAACAGGGAAAATTCATATCCTGCAGTGCATTCAGAGAATCCTGAAAATGTTCCCCATTCAGTTCTCTGCTCTTCCTTGCATGGCATGTCTATCACAGTTTTTGGTATGCTTAAATTTTAGCTGTCTTTCTGCTGTGTGTGTGTGTGTGTGTGTGTGTGTGTGTGTGTGTGTGTGTGTGTGTGTGTGTGTGTGTGTGTGTGTGTGTCTTCGCCGCCATCCGTCAGAGTGGGTCTCGGGCTGTCAGCGCGAACTCCTCCTCTGCAGCTGCCGTACTTCATTAGGGGCCATCAGCTGAGCTCACTGCTCTACTGTCAGAGTCAGACTTCTGTTTTCTCCTTTTCCCTCCCTTTGCGCTCTCTCTTTCGGTGTTTCTGCCCACCCTCCCCGCTCGCACACTGTCCCTCAAGCTCGCTCACATTCTTCATCCTAATCCTGATTTCTCACACTGTCAACTTACCTCAATCTTTCCCCTCTTGCTACATATTTTCCCCCCTCCTGCTCTCGGCCCACACCTTCTCTCCTCCCCAAACTCGTTTTATCAGCCGCCCTCGATGCTCCAGCTTTTAAAATAAAGTCTTATTTCCTCCTTAAATCAGCATAACCTTTGTTTTGCACTAACACATTTATTATGCTAACACCTTAAAAAAAAAAGGCGGGTTTTTCTGTGGCGTGGATGTGGACTTAGTTCTCCAAAATGCAGTCATTTCATTATCTTTCATCTAGTCATAAGAAAATTCAAATGTTTCATGTCCCGCCAGAGAAATAATTAATTTCCATACAGGCTCTGAAGTTTCCTTCAAATGGTGGGAGAACGTTGCATTTAGCTTAGCCTACATAAAACCAGCTACCACTGTATTCCTGACATAAAACGCGGGCGACACAGAAGCTGCACTTAAAACCACGTGGATGCGATGCATTTGAATAAGCTTCCACGCAGCTGGTGTTTTGTGTGAACACTTATAAAAATCACGAATCTTTATAATATGAAAGCGCGTGGCTAGAAAAGTTTAGCGCTCACTCTGTAGTGTAAGATTTATGCTTCTTGCCGTCCTGATGCCGGCTTTTTCCTGAAAGCTGTCCATCATCAAACCTTACAGTCCCAATAAAGCCTGTGACCGCCAACGACAGCACTCAGCCAGCTTCTGAGGGGCCTTTATATGATTGTTTTCACTCTGGGTGTATCTTGGATTTCACAAGTGCTGAAGTAATTTTAAGGTGTTTCATAAATTCTATTGAAATCTTTCTAAGAAGTTTAACAGCGTGCGGTGGATGTGAACGCTGTTATAATTCCAGATGACTGCAGGGCGCTAGCCATTAGAAACAGTCTTACATTAAGCCACTGCTGTAGATCGGTGTGCCGCTCATTGTTCACACTTTTTAAATCTGTGACGGCGAGGACTCCGTGAATGCAGCGTGGGAAAGCTTTGCAAGCAATGCCAGCTGTAGTTTTAGAAACACCTGCTGACTGTAAAGGCTGCCAGGAGCTTAACGTTACTGATGCACAATTAAAGCCACTGTATAAATTTATAAAAACCAAATGAAGACAAGTGTAATTAAAGAACGGTTGTGACTCAAACCCAGGAAGAACAAAGAAAAATTCAAGGGCTTTCACATGCAAGGTCATCATGAGACTACTTAACTCTAAAGCCTCATGAGAAAATCCCCTGAAGAACACAAACCCAGATATACGTCCACAAGGAATAAAGTATAGATATTGAGTAGTAGAGATATGTAGTATAGATAGGGCACTGACAGTGTAAATGAATTAGGTCTCATTTAACCTTTTTTCTACTCTACTTGAGCAGCCGCAGCTCTTTGCACAACATGTCTCATTCACTTTTTTCTACATCAGGGTCATGTGTGGCTGTAGTTTCACACAGACACAGTTAACGAACCAGGTGATCAGTGCGGTTCCTCTGTCGGGTCACAAAAAATCAGGTAGTTCCACTAGATCAGTGTTTCCCAACCTTTTGGAGCCACAGCGTATATTTCACATTTGAACATTCACACGGCACGCCACCAAACAAAACTGACACAAAAAGCATGTTGATAATTTTTTGCTTTCTTCTGACCACTACTCATGCTAAGGCCTTCACCTGGGTTGGAATTTTCTCCAGGACCCAGGTCAGATTGACTACTTTTTCTTTTCAAATATTTATCTATCGCTATTATGCACTGCGTTGCCTCACAGCGTGACTATCGTGTAATTTCTTCTTCTTCTGTTTTACTGGCAGTTGACAACCCAATTAATTAATTAGAGCAGGTAGTTGTACTGCCCTCTAGTGGAAGAGAATGTAACTGTTCTTTCCGTTAGTCACGCTGGTCGCTTAGAGTACAAATCAGGTGGAACCAGATAATCTTCCACGGCACACCTTACGGGAAACACTGCAATGGATCAACGTTCAAGCATGTGTAAGTAAAGTGTGGAAGGCCAGACATGCCAGCATGGTTAAAAAAATTGATTGCAGACTTAGACTAGAGGCTTCCCAGAGTTCCTCAGAATTTGTCTATGTTAGCTACTAACCTACCAAAAGCCCTGAAGGATCCAGATCTAACTCAGACTGTAAGGTAACTTGTCTGTTACATGTGCTAAACCGTTGGGGAAACATGGAGGAAAGAGAGTAAGAAGGTGAGCTTCTTCATTTCCTGTAGAAGCGCCACTCACTTAGTCTCTGCAGGATGTCTCAGGAGTGCAATTTAAGGACTATTACAACTAGCCCTGCATAAAAGACCTCATGATTTTGAAGTTTTTGTTCTGCTCTCTGTGCAATAGGGGGACTCGAGATGTTCATTGTTACATCCGACGTTTTCGTTTGTGTCAGGCTTTCTTTGAAACTTATTTAGAAACAGCTGAACTTGAAGTGCCACATCACTACTTCAGTTCCCGCTCTTTTTTTCCCCTCAAACGCTTCACAAAAATTTTCCCCCGCAGCTGTTTTTTCCTCCCCACCCCTCCCAAACACACAAACACAACCCACAGCCCACAGATTTCTCCTGTCTCGGCTGTATTTCTTCTTTAGCAGACCACTGGTGTTCCCAGCTGTGTGCAAATGCGTAGCCGTGCGCACGCGCGCACACACGGCCCACGGGGCTTCTGTTCTTGTTGTCATCCTGACAAGCAGTAGGAACAGGATTACGGGTAGAGGCCCTCTTGGGGCAGAAGAAAGTGTGAAATCTGATTGCTTTGGAAGATTTAAAAAATAGGACCCCGTGAGGTCGGCGGAATCCTAAACGCGAGCACGGCTGAAGAAGTATAGCGGCTGGGTGTAGTCTGTTCCGGGGATTTGTGAAATTTTCAGACTTGAGAGGGTAGCTTAATAGAGGACAGAGAGAAGAAGTTGCAAAGTGCATAGGTGGAAAATAGTGACTTTTTTAGTTTTGCTTAGGCAGTATTGTGAACTCTCTTTTATTCTATAGTCTATATTTAAGGTTATTCTCGGCTAATATTTCGGAAACGCAATGGAAGAAGACTGAAACAACGAGGAAAAATCTCCCATTTATGCCGCTGCACATCCAAACCTCCTCCTGAACGCAGCTCTGACATAAAAAGTTAAGCTTCGCCAACATTGCAAAGCACCAAGGTTCAAAATTTCCCAGAGGACGTGCCGTTGACGCGGCATTGCTGCAATTGACCACTAGGGGGCATTAACGCATTGTGTTTTTATTTCAAGCCCCACTTGCCAGTTTCCAACACTTTCACTTACTCCTGCACCAGAAAAAAAAAGAGAGAGAGAAAAAAATCACTGTAATGATTGCACTGTGGAGAGAAACACGACTTTACGGGGAAGAGTTGTGCTTTGGTTCGTCTGGTTGCGCCGGGGTGGAGGAGGTGTGCACCGCCAGCAGCAGGAAACACATTAAAGCGGCACTCTGGTGTCGCATTATGAGGTTTTTAAGAAAGCCTCTAAACAGAGGTGTGATGCTTTTGACATTCGGAGACGTCACATCTTTTTGTTGTTCTGCTATCGCCCTCTTCTTAAAAATTCACACATTACCCCTTTTTTTTCTTTTACCTCCTCCTCCGTGCGTGTAAAATTCAAGCCAGAGATGTGATTCTATGACATCATCATGCTGCCCCTGTTATGACTGTGCTTGTTTTGCTGTCCTCTCTCCGGGCGTGCTGTTTGTTTCTCCAAAACCTGCAACAAATGCTATCGGCTTTTCTCACCTGCAACAAATCAATATCATGCAAGAAGGAAGCTCAGACTCCATAATGCGCCGAAAGCTATTACAAGGATTAGAATGATAGAAAAAAAAAAGTGTAAAACCCGAGAGGGAGGCGAGGGCTGAACTTGACATGTGTCTTTCAATAATAAGCACTCGGTGTAAACTTTTTTTCCCCCTCTCAGTGACTTCTGAATGGTTTTAATTGCAATTTGAAATTTTTAATCCTTTCTTTAGCTGAGAAAACAATTTTTTTTCTCCCCCTGCCTTCCATAATCTTCCTGCTTTGCGCGGAGGCCACGCTGATTGCATGTTATTGCTTTGACCCCAGCAGATCGTTTTTGAAAAACTCATTTAGCAAACTATTCACATCCTTTCTCTGCTTTAAACGCCGAAGCCTGCAAAGTTGTTCATGTTAAACTTTGCGTACTCACACAAAAAGTGACACCAGCAGCCATTCCGGTAAAAGAAAATGTTCCCCGTGTGCGTGTTTGTGTTCACGACTGAATTTGCCTTTGATCAGTTTTTCTGTCTATCTGCTTTGACAGGCTTTTCTTTTCTGTAGATGTGTAGTTGGTTAACCAAGATTTCTAAAAATACCAGACGTTGTGTCATTGGGTGTCACACTGAATCCCCACACACATCATTATCCTTTCGCTTTCGTACGGCAAATTGTTGCCATATGATAGAGCTTCTTTTCCCCCCCCCCCCCCTTTTTTTTTTTTTTTTTTTTTTTTTGCATAATGTGGAAACAAGGATACTTCATTTGCTGTTTAGTTTAGCTTTGGATTGCTGTTTGGTGGAGTTTAGTGATCAAAACTACTCGGTTAGCTTTGTGAAAAGATTGAGATTGGCTTCAAACACGCGCAGTTAGAGGCGGACTGGTCTCATGTCTCTTGGGACTAACCCTAAAGCAAACATAGTAGAAAAGCCAACAGCTTTTATTAACTCTCTTCAAACAACAGTAATGTTTGGTTTTTGTTAACAAAAATGAAAGTTTTCAAAACTAAGTAAAGCCTTAATGCTTCCATGGGAGAAATGAGAGTAAATAGCAGCCAGCTGCTGTTAATCAAATGCATTTGATTAATTGATCATCAGCAGGTGTGAGCGCCTCTATAAAAACACAAGTTTTGGCAGTTTGCTGCTCTGGAGCGTTCAAGTGTGTGAAGAAACAATACCACAATCTTCCCAGGAGTGAATGTCCCAGAAAATTCACCTCAAGGTCAGATTGTGCAGTGAAGAATTGCCATAAAAACCCACCAAAACCTCCATCTCAGACTCTACAGGGCTCAGTTAGCATGTTAAAGTTAGATTTAGAAAAAGCCTGATCAAGTTCAGTTTGTTTGGAAGGGTAACCAGAAGAAGAAAGCACAAGACTTGGACAGATGACAACAAAGTGGAAACATTTAACTGTAATACACGCGAACGACCAACCATCCATCCATCTATCATCCATCGATACATCCATCCAACACAGAGACAGATAATATTTCACAATCACATTCACACCTGTGGCCAAGAATCACCAACACTTAATCTAAATACACTAACTGCATATCTTTAGACTGTGGAAAGGAGCTGGTGAACCTACGGAGAGACACGTGGGAGAGCATGCAAGCTCCACACAGAAAGTCATGGTCAGATGGTGGATTTGAACCCTTGTCACCATGTCTGCCGCTCTGAACAGCACCATGTGTGGTAAAAAACAAACGGCATATTAACACAAACACTTCATACAACTGTCAAGCACGGTGGTGGAGGTGTGATGATTTGGGTTTGTTTTTCAGCTGAGCCGACTATGAACTCATCTGTATACCAAAGTATTCTAGAAAGCTTTCTGAAATTGGGTCAAGCAACAGGACAATAATCCCAAGCACAGAGAGACAGAATGGCTGAAAACCAAATGAATCAAAATGCTGCAATAGCCCAGTCAAAGTCCAGACCTCAACCCGATTGATATACTGACTTTAAGAGAGCTGTGCATAAAACAATGCTTGTAAACCTCAATGAACTAAAGCAAAATCGTAAAGAAGTTGGGGACAAAATCATTTTACAAGCATGTGTCAGACTGATAAAGTCATAAAAAAAACAATTACTGCAACTTATTGCTAAAGGCTACTGTTGAATCATGAAGTGCGCCTAATTTTTTAAATTTTTTTTTACAAAACTGCTCAGAAACTTAACATTACCAACATCGCTTTGACAAATGAACCACATGTGACAGCAAATTTTACATTTTAAGTTAGACTTAAGTCTTCCTTACCTGAAAAATAGTGTGATAAAAAAGTTAAAGCACTAGTTATTAACACATTCTCCCTTTTTGCCCCCCAACATAAACTATAATTTAATCTGATGCCAGGAACATTTCCCAGAGGCACACTTTGTGCTTGGTTGTACAAGCACTATTTTTGAACCTCTTAATATTAAAAATATATATATATCACTCCGCATTGGTGACGTTAAAGTGTTAAATCATTACCCTATTTACTGACATGTTGTGATAATCCTGCATAAAAGCCTGCAACATGGCCACATCCAGCGGTATAACTCACAGGCACACGTGAGAAGATAGAAACATTATCCTCACTTATTTCCCAAGATGACGAGGTAAACACAGGTTCAAGAAGGCGCTCGCTGGGTAGAGGACTCAGCGGCTTGTGCCTGGGAGCAAAAATGCGGCGTGACGCATTGTATCCCAATACATCTAGGAGCGTTGCCTTTTGCCGTCTCCCTGGAAACCATTACTGCGCTGCCACTTCCAGGCGGTCTATCACGGATTCAGGTGGAAACACAAGTATCTTTTCGTGAAAAGGGAATGTGGAGTAGAAATAAGGCGGGAGGTGAGGTGGGGAGGGGGGGTTGCAAATGGCTCTGAAGTCTGCAGGCTTAAAAGTGTTGATAACCGTGGATTAGCTCTGCCTTCTCCCTCACGCAGCTTTAGCTGTGTGGTCTCTACCTCTTCAACCTTCCTTCTTTTTGTCTGAAAAAGCGGCATACAGAAACGCAGGCGTGTGCGTGTCTAGACGCCGTGTGCAAATTAGGTCAGTGCAGCAAATGTGTTGTGCTAGGCGTGACCCTTGAACTCTCGGTCAAAAGGGCAATCAGTCGTTTATTCATGTTTGGTTTTGCAAAGCATTTAGCATCTTTTGTCATTTGTTTGGTAGCAAGGAAGAAAAGCAACCTTATCATTGACATTGTTTAAACAGACCATGGGTGCATATAATTTGTAATCTCCATCATCCACTCCTCGTGTATTTGTGTGAACAGCTTTGGTTGCAAGGATCAGTTGATTGACATTGTGCCGGCAGACACAATTAATGCTCTCAAAGACTTTCAGTATTCAGAGTAACTAAATTCTGTTCTGCTTCTTCCTGTGAATGCTGCAGATGATCAAGCTCGATGTCCTTTAGACAAAATGCAAAGCACTATTTACACTGGCACGTGTCCTTATGTTTAAAAGTGTATCGTATCTCATCAGGCCAAGATGATGCAATACATGTGCATTTATTTATTTATTTATCCTAGAGTTAGCATGTAAAATAGAGATCATTTTACGTCTAAGTTATCAACTACATAAATACATAATGCAAACAACTCCCTGCTAAACAGCGCCATGATTGATTGTGGCTTTGTACTTAGCTTGAAAGCCTTTGGTTGTCCAACTAAAATTGCTCATCTCAAGTACTTCCAGTAAAGAGAAGATACCCTTGTAATCATGCACATCATAAACAACTTCATTTTCATTAAGCCTCTTTACGCTTTATGGTAAATTTAATTTAGATCATCCTATGATTAATGTTCTCAGCTGAGTATACTTAAGAGGAGCAGCGCATGTGCTGCTCTCAACATAGTGAAGGAACAGCCAGACTGTGCCAGGATGGGCAGTAATGCAAGATGTAATAATCCTGCACAAGATAGAATTGTTAAAATGTGTTGAAAAAACCCCCAAAAACCTCATACTACGAATATGTTGCCTAAAAAGATTTGACTGGTTGTTGGAGTTGGAGTGCATTTTTATGTGATATGCAACTTTTGAATGATATCAAATGATTAAAGATATATAAAGTAAATTTAACCGTATTAGGCTTTTGTAGCCTTTTGGATTAAAACTACTTGTTTGGATATTAAAGTCTGGGTTAAAATCAAGGAGCAATTGCGTGGTCTGAAAAAACACACACACAAGGTTTCAAAAACTGCAGTTCCTGAAAATGCCACTTGAGGCAGTCTCTCACAGACAACCTTAAAATATTCAGATTTGGAGAAGAAATGAATCGTGCTTCCTGCCTGGCATAAAAAAATGACTTTAGACTCTAATGGCTGCTAATTTCCCTGCACAGGGGATGGGTTATTTTGTAATAACCAAAGTGCTATAATTGTGTAGAGGCATTATGCATTATTAGGGGCATGGCCTCTTCCATTGATGGGTGGGAGCACCAAGCCACTAGCCCTCTGCTAGGTTTCACCTAAACTTAATTAATGCACTGAACTTAACCTCTCAACTATGTTTGTGCTGTTGGTGCCTTTTGCAGCATTTTAATGCAACTATCATACAAATATTATGGCTTGATGTGTGGCTAAAAACCTTCTAAAGTGAGTGGAATTTCATGAATTTATCAGTAAGTTACTTAGCAGCTACTTTAAAAGTATCCATCCTTGTACAATACACCTATATAGTCAGGGGTGCACATAAGTGGTCGGCAGGTGCGTATTCGCTGTCAAAATAAAAGACGCGCACGAGATAAGAAGTTGCAACGCGCGTTTGCGTACATAAGATTTTCTGGAGGAGGACAGACATTTGTTTAGAACTCTTAAAGATGTCGAAGAAGCAAGCTCCTTTAAGCAATTACTTTGGTGTTCCTCCACCTCCAAAGAAATGTCAGAAGGAGTCCGAACCACAAAAGAAGCGCGTATTCTCCAAAAAGTGGTGGCAGGAGGTGAGCTGGCTTCAAACAAATGATGGACGCACAGAGATGTGGTGCAGAGTATGCCGTGAAAATCTTATCTGGTGCGCGTCTTTTATTTTGACAGCGAATGCGCACTTGCGGACCACCTATGTGCACCCGTGTAAATAGTCTATGAAACACCTGAAAAACTTGTTGTAGCTGCCAGTCAATTTTACAAACAAGCCAGCATTCAAAGTACCACTGAACGTGACTGATGGATATAAATACATAAAAGAAAAGTAGTGAGAGTTCTGATAACTTGATCGTTTATTACAATTCGAAGAACCGATTGAGGAGTTAACCATTAGCTAGGAGTATTTACAACGAGAAGTGTGCGTTGCTAGCTTAGCATCACATACAGTGATGTGAATTACTAACAACGTCAAAATGTAATCCAATTTTAAATCGGGGATTGACATGCCTTGCGACATCCATACAGAAAAAAAGCTGCTTATAGTGTTGCACTCGCGGCCCCCCTCTCTTCTCCATCTTACAAGGATAATGCTTATTTCACTGGGAAGAAGGAAGGGAAGAGAGAAGTAAATATCCGTTGACATTTGAGTAAAAACCACGCACGCAAACACGTGCATACACAGGGACGGATCACATCCCCCACTGCCTGTCATCAAATTAATTCATTTTGGATTTCACAAATATGACCTGTGATTGCTGGTTGTCAGTGTGTGTGTGTGTGTGTGTGCGTGTTGGGGGGATACGGGGTGGGGGTCGGTCAGTCAGCAGCTGATACATGAAATGATTGGGAGAGTGCAGCGTGTTCCCATTATCTTGTCCCTTGCATTGTAATTATCACTCCTGCTCTTTCTGCACCACTGCTCCCATCTCTCCTCGCCATTGTAATCGTGATTGACTGGTGCGGCGGCCAAAACAGTGCAGTCTGAAAAGGCATCAGACACACATCTCATAACCGCCCTGCCATTTGATCTTCTCCTCCTCCTTCACACTGACTGCTCCACCATCTCTCCATCCCCCTTGTTTTGTTTTTGTTTTCCTCCCAGGTTGAAGGGAAGTGGCAGCCTGACGATAAGGAAACATGCTTGCAGATGAGTCCAGATTCGACATGCCGAAAGCATATTATTCAGTGTTTTCCTATTTGGCGTGATTGAATATAATTACACTTTATGTTCAACCCATGCATAAATTGATAATACATGCCTTCAATAGCGCCGAGCGCTGTGCTAACATGATGAATACACGCAGCTCTACTCGCAGCCGTTCAAGTTACGAGTGGGAGGCGGGAATCGTTTATAAAGCGCGAATGCTCCGTGGACATGCTTTCAGTAGTGTGGACACATACTTAGTTTCCCTCAAGTAAAATTTCTGGCCTTCAGTTTCCCTGATGCTTTGAAATGCCAGACAGCCTCTTGCTCTGCGACAGGTTTGAATGATACACCTTGTCAGAAAGGGAAGTTCATCAGCAGCCACTGAGAGTGCCATCGATTGAGCTGCCCTGAGTCCCGCCAAGTAATGGATTGGATTTATCCCTCTCTGGATAAGGCTTGTGCTCAAGCATGTGTGTGTGTGTGCACACATGCACCCATACAGCCACGCGTACATACAAATTATATAGTGCTCTTTGCACATCTGTGCGTATTTTTACACAGCGATGCGCCTGCACACTGCGTCCACACACACACACAGCGTTGTCTAAACACCACCCTGACAACCTGTCTGAAAAAAACTCGTGTGACATTCAGCAGACATTTGTGACAGTCGGGATCAAAGGCAGTGATGTATTGTCAGCAGCTGCATGGATAGGGAAAAACAAGACAAGGAGATAGTACTTTGATAGATATCAGGACATTTGTCAGGCATCTGTCTGTGCTTATTTTAGCAGTGAGAGATGAGTATCATCAAATCTATATTTTGAGGAGGAAAAACGGCTCAAAGTTGATGGAAGATGCCTTTCATATGGAAGAGTCGCGGCAGTTCAACTGTTTCTTGGGTATTCTTTGTGGCCACGCTTTCTCAAACAAATATTAAGCAAATCATCATCAATAAATCATTTCGAGAGCCATTTAAGCATTTCAAGTCTCATTACAATGACAAGGGTAAACAGATTGGAAGGTGTAAAACACTCGATTAAAGTGGCATTCTACTGGCTTCTCTAAATTTTTAAAGAGGCAATATATCATGAATGTGTCCAACCAAAGATGGGCATACTTGAAGAGAGAACTAATTAGACTAATCTTTTTGCCAGAAGGTTTACCTGTAATGGTTATAATCTATGGACTGTAATATGATTCAGAAAACACTTAGTGGCAATCCATCTTCTGCTATGCCTTAAGGCAGTGCCGTGGATGTCTGCGGGGATGCGTGTACCCAAATTTGCAATTTCTCAATTTGCACAGCATCGTTGCGGAACAATGTTTGGAAAAATCCTCAAAAACGGCGCATTTATTGATGAGAACAGAGAAATTCTAAATTCTACTTATTTCATCTTAATAATGCTCTTTAAACGGATCCATGGTGTTTTTCGAATACAGATGGCTGTGGTCAGTGTTGCGGTTATTGGTTCAGGACCTTGATGGCTCTTACTAATGAGTCTGTTTGGCTGAAGCATCTGTCTGGATATCTAATGTCGCTCGCCATGTGGAAAATGTCATCCACCGTCTGGCCTCTTGCAACAAGTCAAGTCTCTACTGGCAGAGTCGACATTGTAATTAGTCCACGATCAAAGCATCCTGAGGGGTTCAGCCTGGTTTGTGCTGAGCACGACCTCTTGAAAGTACTTTTAAAAAATAGAATAGATGTTTTCCTTAATCCCAAGAACAGAACATGCATGCCTATGGATCATGTTGATTTCATATTAATGGGAGGCAGAGTTAAAGGAGGAGGTTTTTGAGTGCATCAAGGCATAATGTCACCTCAGCTCGGTGGTCATTCATGTTTTAATGGGGTTTTTAATCATTTTATAGGGTATTATGTAAAAATTAGCCCTAATATGAACAGTTGTGGTAGAGAAATAACCATTCTTCTATTTCTTGCTTGGAGTGAGACCATGAAACTTGAAATTGCTACAGTTTGAGACTTTCCTGGTCCACATACAGACTTCAAACTGTTACAGTCAAGGGCTCTTCGGGTGCCTTTTCACTCTATGGAAATCAGAAAAACCATGGGCAAATACAGGCAAATCGGCATAAAAGCTAATGAAGCACCCACGTACCCGCTGTTGCGAGGTAATGAGTGTACTTAGCTCTAAGGGAAAGGACATCTCCAAAGGATTTTCAGTGTGTGCCCACTTCCCCAAGTGCTTAATCATGGTGCTTGATTATGAGCAGCCATTAGAAGCCTGTGAGTCAGCCCCACTCATACACTGCAAGGAATTATGGTGTGCTTGATTGAATTCAACATTTTGTGCCCCTGGTCTATGACAGCTTGCCAGAAGATAGCAAAGAGCTTACCCTTTATTGGTGCATCACTTGAAGCAAACAAACAGGCTTTTCTCTGGGACAGCTTTTTACATGTCGCACATTTAGCCTACTGCAGAGTCTCCACAGGTAGACGTTGAGTCGGATTTCATGCATCCAAACTCATACTGACCTTAGGAAAGGAAATAAAGGAACGTCATGAGGTTTGTAGATGTGTGGCAATCTTACTGGTGCAAACCAAAAACCACAAATCATCATGATGTGAACTATTGGGTTTCTTTTCAAGCTGTTTTTTAGCTGTTATGAGTTTGCTTTTTTTCATGTAACTATATCCCTCATACTGTATGTATACATGTCTGTATGTACCCTGTCTCTTTGATAACTGGTGGACCAATCTGAATGAAATTTTGCACACACTTCATCTCAGATACAGCGATTATTTTGCTACACATCCTTTTCATGCAAAATCAATGTAGCATTCTCTGTTTGAGCTTGTTTCACGTCTGACATCAAATGTACGTTGTGAGAGTACGGAGAGTCCCTTACATGCCGCAGGCCTGGTAAAAAATGCCTGTTTGGCGAGTACTATTAACATCCTAGAAGAGGGAAAAAGAGGGCTCACAGTAACATGTGATGTTACTGTGAGATAAGAGCAGTGGCAGCCAGCCAAAAATGCAGGTTTTGTAGTGCAAAATACAAAGCTGGACACACGTAATGTGAGGTAACACCTCATCAAACACATAATATATCTAAAAGCTGACAAGTGTACCAACAGTGATAGTCTGAAAGCCACATTCACAGAAAGACCTGCAGCTTTTGTTACCACGTCTGTCACAGGCATACAAAAAGTTGAAGAAGTTGTGTGTAAATGGGTGAATGAGCCACGTTGTATTATACGTTACAACAGAAAAGTGCTATATAAGAACCAGTCCATTTAACATAATCAGATAGGTGTATATGCTGGATGTTTATTCTTAGCACTTTTCACTTTTTCAAAGGCTGCACTAAAAGTTCTTATCTGCAGGCTATTAACAGTAAGCTAACAGATTATATGAGGTGCTCTGTCTGGATCGTAAGTATGGAACCATAATTGATAGTATTCCAACATCACTATCTAACCACCCCCAACCGGTAGATGGCTGTCCCTCCATGAGACTGGTTCTGCCCGAGGTTTCTTCCTTTACTGGGATTTTCTCGGTATTATTATTACAGTGTAAAGTGCCCTGAGGCGACTGCTGTTGTGATTTGGTGATATATATAAATAACACGGATTGAATTGAACCCTTATACACTGTTCATTTTACCTGTCTTCACAGAATAGGTAAATACATATCTGTTTAGTCAGGACAGTGTCATGTATGTATATATTAGGGGTGCAACGATATTCGTATCGATATTGAACCGTTCGATACAGTGCTTTCGGTTCGGTACGCATATGTATTGAACAATACAACATTTGTAATTTATTTTATCAACTTTCCTTCTGACGATGCTGTCTGTGTTGAGCGCTCAGTGAATCTGCGTTCGACTACTCCGCCTAGGCTAAACTGTTGAGCGCAGATCCACTGAGCGCTCCACACAGACAGCATAGTCATAGGAAGAGCGCAGGGCAAGCTAGCGAGACAGAAGTTAAGCTCTCCTTGCAACATGGCAAATTGAACCTCCCCCACCCTCATTCAGATCTGGCGTTTGGAATTATTTTGGTTTTCATGTGACGTATGACCCTGAAGGTAAGCGCGTCATGGACTAAAGTAAAACAGTATGTTGGATGTGCCACGCAATGCTCAATTACATGGGTGGGAGCTAGTGTGTTAGCGCAGTTAGCTCGTTAACGTGTTGGCCGTCTAGCCCCATGCACGGGGCTATCAGGGGTAGCTCGTTAACGGAGATTTGCCGTGTTGTGGCGTTAAGGTCATTTTAACGAGGTTAACCTGAAAGCACTAGTGGGAACACAACGAATATGACTGCACATTTACGCCGACATCATCCTAGTGCAAAGACAAAAACAACAAGCATGCATGCTACAAACTTTACCCGAGTCATTTAGACAGCCGTTAGCACATGATTCTCCTTATGGGGACCTGATATGTTTAATATGCTGCTGAGAATATAGCCCAGAAGAAGCGGATAGTATAGCTTTTATTTTGGAAAGAGCCATTTCTCTGTAATAAACTCTCTTTTCCAAAGATGAGTGATTCCTCAATCAGATACAGGGCTCGCAAAATCGCTAGCCCGACGTCCGGGGCTAGCGATTTTTCCAGTCGGGCTACCAAAATCTATCTCTGCCCTGCCCGTCGGGCTATTGTAGGAAGGAAAAATATATGTCAATGCTTTTGCATTCTTTCGGAAATGTAGCTGGGTAATTATGTCATTGGCATCGGTGAGCCACTGTCAATATGTGACATATTGAAATCGCGTTTGAATTTGCGCTTGTTTTTTTGCTTTCACTTTGCAATCGTGCGAACTGTGTATAGAGAGCGACAGCACTGATCTGTGAGTGATGATAATTTGTGCACCAATTCCTCTGACATCGTCTTATTAATCGTTAGCTTACTATGCAAACATGACAAGTGAAATCTCCCGCAGCAAGCTTAAACATGTGAGAGGTTGATCGCGCAGAGAATCGCTGAGCTTATGTGAGTGCGTGTGTAAAAGCAGCAGGATATATATTTGACTACGATGACCTGGATGACTGAGAACCTTCACAGACAGATATATATTTTAGTTCTGCTGAGCCAAATAAGACAGGTCAGGGTGAAGAAGTGACAGCCAAAGAAAAGCTTACCACAAAACGGAGAAGTTATGACAAATCAGACTATAAGGCAAAAAGAAAGTGCAGCTTTATGGTTTCATGGACAAAAGAATTTCTGTGGCTGCAATATGACGAGCTAAATAACCAGGGCTGCACATAAGTGGTCCGCAGGTGCGCATTCGCTGTCAAAATAAAAAACACGCACAAGGGTTAGGGTTAAATTTAAAAACTGTACTTTTGAGTTAAAATATATATTTATAATTTTAATAAATGACAAATTAAAAAGGCATGAACATTTTTTTTGTATCGAAAAAATATCGAACCGTGACACCAAAGTATCGAACCGAACCGTGAATTTTGTGTATCGTTGCACCCCTAATATATTCGTACTCAGCACAATAGCATAAGCCTATCATTTTTGTTTGAGATTTTGCCAAGCTTATACCTCCCCTAGCCACTGCTTGCATCTCCCTGTCCGTCTGAAACAAAACTAAAAATTACAGCATAGCTAGAACAACGAAAATATATATATATTTTTAGTATATATATATATATATATATATATATATATATATATATATGTTATGTATGTGTATATATATATATGTATATATATATGTGTATGTATATAGTATATATATATATGTGTATATGTATGTGTATATATATATATGTGTATGTATGTGTATGTGTAGTAGTATTATATGTATAATATATGTATTAAATATGGTATATATATACATCATATATATCACACACATACTACATACATACACATATCACATATATATATATACATAACACACAATATATATATACACACACATATATATATACATATACACACACATATATATATGCTGTCAGACAATATCGTGTCGTACTTTACCTAAGACAAACAGCCATCATCATTTTATTTGAGTGAAAGTGAAGTTGACAGGAATATTCTGGAGCTGTTTGGGATTTATTATGCAACCGTTAAAGCAGTTAAACACTGTCATTACTGCCATATCATAAAATGATCCTCATAACTACATCTAGAATTATTTAGCATTTAATAACACTTAGAACACATTGCAAGACCAAAGGCAGTGAACTCGCGTTTATGTAGCACCTTTCTTACTGACCACTCAAAGCACTTTTATATGGATGCATAGCTAAAGTGTGATCTGTAGTTAACTCACTCACTTTATCTACCTCACATCCATCCCCAGTTAAGCTAACATGCATCTCTTTGGACTGTGAGTGGAAGCCGGAGGATCCATGCACACACAGGAGGAACACGCAAACTCCACATAGAAAAAGTTCAGCTGGGATTTTAACCAGGAACCTTCTTTCTGTGAGGTGACAGTGCTACACCCCTGCGCTGCCCTGCTACAGCTGTTGTGTACATGTCAAGGCATCCTCTTTGAAAGTTTTCATTGACGTCTTGTGACCTTTTTGGAACTATGGGACATGACTCACTTGTTGATGTAGCTTTCTAGCTTTAGTTTACCACTTGGTTACTGCTAACAGCAAAGGTAAAGTTTCTAGGAGTAAAGTAAAAAATGAACAATATATCAGGTTGTCACGGGCCTGGGGACCCAGGACTCATGTGCTTGATACACATTTTCTGGGGTTATCTTGTGCTGGCAGTCCCCGCATGGGGACCGGCCAGGGCTATGCGTTGTGCTTGTGTCCTGGTTTTCCTGGGACAGCAGACCTGGAGAATGTGTCCCGCCATGGGGGACTCGCCGCACCTGGAGCGCATCACACACCTGCAGCTGATGAAGCCTTATCTCGGGAGCTTCTTAGGAGAGTGGCTGAGCTCCCATCGATGCTGGATCGTTGTATGAGAAACTGATGGCAGAAATGGAAGAGCGAGCACACGGAAACAGAGGGAGCGGAAACACGGGCCACAGTCACTGGGAGAAAATACTACACGGGAGTCAAGAACACACATAGAGCACGCACAAAAGACATTCTGCACTTTGTTGTCTTTTTTGCACTGTAAATAAACGCATCTTCATTCAAAGAGTCCTGCGTTTGGGTCCTGCATCCGCATACCTGACAGAAGCTTCTTGTCGGTGTATGTTTTCCATTTTATAATATAAAACATGTTTAGTTGCACAGCACCTGGTGCCACACGCTTCAACAGTTTCTCTCCTAACACAGTTTTTACTTCATTAATTCAGTTCAATATCACGGGAAGGTTTTCTTGGTAACACCCAATTATATAATTGAAATATTCAGCGCCAAAAGCAAAACGTGCACAATCCACATAGTTACTTTCATGTTAAATCTCCTCATGTCGAGAAATGTTAAATGTTTCCCTTTATCTTTAAAAAAAATCACTAGCACTCTTGTTTCCTCATCTGGTGATCTCTTTGTCCCTTTCTCCTCTGTCTCTCTCATCGCGTTGCTGTGTCACTGGGCACACCTGCTTCATCCAGCTGTCAATTACAGCACAGAATTACAGACTGGCACACAATTAGGGTATGCCTCACGCACTGGCCCACGCTCGTAATGAGTTTCCCCAGTCATTGATCAAAGTCCCAATTGCACCCAAGCCCAGAGTTCACCTTCTTTTATGTGGCTATCAAAAGATCATCTGAGTAACTTGAGACTCCTGTTTTTTAACACCGGCCAAAGTGGCAAGGAATTTATACAAACAGCTGTCTTAGTTTATATGTGATCAAATTGGTCTCAATTGTTAAAAACCACAAGTCGAGCAATTTTAAATGCACATGATATGCAGCTGCAGAGAGCAACACTGCATTCGGCTTTGCACTCCCCACACTTTCTGCCTCTGTGTGTTTTTCCTCCTTCACTAAACTCCTCAAACTCTTTGGGCTGTTGCTGTAGATCAATTAATTGAGCTCTCATCTGAGAAGGGCTGCGTGTACATCTACTTCTCATTATGCAAGTGTCAAGGCTTGAGTAGTGGGCTTCTTGGCAAATAATAGAGGAATGACATTGCTTGTTTGTTTTCCCTTAGATATGAAATGCACTGAAGCAGGAGCGAAATAGGCGGTGGGAGGGGTGGAGAGGCGACGAGTAAAAAGAACAAGCATGAGCACGGTCGCACACAGTGTTCAAAGCCACTAGGCACAGGTTTCTGTGACTGACAAGTAGATGGGAACCTCCCAGTCACACTTTTCCAGTCTCTGTGAAATTGCTTCAGTGCTTCAGTGATACAGACTCATCCTGTAGTCTTCCTCCTCTTTGCCATTTCTCCCTCGAGCAGTTGGATTGTACGCTGCCTCTTCTCTCTTTGAGCAACGTTATTCTAATTAATCTGGGTAGGTTTTGTGAGAAGCTATAGGAAAAAAAAAAATCAAATGTTTGAGTTTGAAATGAGAACTCAAAGCCGGCTAAGATAGCAATCTTCTGGTGAAGACAAGGTAATGAATTAATTTTGGTTCATGGCTCAGTAGTGAGGGGAACTAGGTTGAGTAATGAGAAGAGGAAGCTGTGATAATGGAAATCTAAATGATTAAAGTGTGTGTTTGCATCGTGTGGGGTGGGGGTTGGATGGTGGGAACTTGGAAGAGAGTTAGGATGGTGTGACAGTCTCCAAGATTGTAACCCCGCCCCCCAATAAAGTTCAGCATTATAGTTTGTATACTGATACAGAGTAACGCCGGTGCAATATAGGTGTTACTCTGTTTCACATATGAGGAACAGAATATGCTGTGAATGTGCTTTTTCAACTAATCCCTGCTGTACAGTTGAGAAGTACATAGCATATACTTAACCTGTTGTGTTATGTAAGTTGTATGAATGTATTCACGTCACTTCCTTGTCGTCTTACTAAAAACGATTACATAGAATCGTGTTTTATGCTGTTATACTGAAAGGTGCTTCCATACGGTTGCATTCATTGGCCACTCTATTCTGTACCCCTTGCTAGTACTGGGTTGGATTCCATTAACTGTGTTAATTCTGCATGACATAGATTCAGACCTGTTGGTCCATATTGACATGATAGCGTCACACAGTTGCAGTAGATTTCTTGGCATAGCCTTAATATGCTCTGTTGGATTGACACTTTGTGACTGTGGAGGTCAATTAAGTACAGTAAACTCATTTTCATGTTCGAGGAACCAGATTAAGATGATCTCACCTTTGTGACACTTAGTGAAAGCATGAAAGCAGGGGATTTTCATACCCTGAAAGCAGGCAACATCATAGTCATTAAGCGGTGGACATGGTCAGCAACAACACTTGGGTATACTGTGGCATTTAAGCTATGCTTAGTTGATACCAAAGGGTCTAAAGTGTGCCAAAAAATATACGTCCTGTAACTATTGGAACAATTCTCCTGTAATTAAATAGAAATTCAGTATTTCATTTGGGGATTTTATTGGAAATTGCTATGTAACTATATTTACCTACAAATGCCAGCCAGCGTGACAGAGGGCTATTCACACTCACATTCATGCCTATGGGAGATTTTGATTAACCATATAACTTAACCGAGTGCTTTTACCGGTGAGAGTTGCACAACACAGTCTGCAACATGTAGCTTAATTTGTTCTGATTGGATCTCCTGTTTCTGGGACATTTTCATTTTATTTTTATTCGCTGATGAAAGCGTAAATACTTTTCATCATAGTTTTTGTCTTCATCCATTCGTTTTTATTTAGTTATCGTCATGTTTTGCCAGAAAAAAATAGTTGTTGATTAAAACTATGACACAAGTTATTAGTCAACAAAATTAACACTGCAACAGAACAACATCATCTGCAAAAGAAACAGCGGCGTGATCTTGAGACTACTTTACCCTCAGTCTTCCACACTTTGGCTGCGGCTAACAATTATATCTATATATAAATATGAACAAACTCTGTGACACAGTCTTACTGTTGGCAATGGGAACCAAACTCTCACTATGGTTGCACAGAGACCAGAACAGAAAGGACTAAAAGTAGCTAAATCTAGTCACACACAATGGGCAGTTATAACAGCCAATTTGCCTCCTGTTGTGCTCAGGGGATGCTGGCTGTGACAGGAGAAGCAAACACTTGCTGCCTTCCTGTCTGTGATTCAGGAGCAAAAGTAACACCTTTGCTCTTCTAGCCGAGCAGTGGACAGTCAGCAGGTGAAGTTTCCTCACTCCCGGGAGGGTCACTGCTGCTCAGACGGGGCTTTTTCATGTGCGATATGACCAGGGCATGCCTCAGCTCTCTCAGATACAGATGATCCAGCTACAGATCCAATGCTCTGATGACTTTTATCCTGGAAAGTTCCCCATCCAGACGATGAAGACAGTGATGACAGTCTTTCTTCTTTAAAATGACCGTATCTGTGGATGCTATAGCTGTGTCCAAATTCAGAGGCTGCATCCTCCTGAGGCTGCATTTGTGGGCCGATTATGCCAGAGCGACGCGACGAAGGCGATCCAAATTCCAAGACTCTTCCAAATGCGGCCAACAAATGCGTCCTCTTTTTCCCCAGATTTGAAGGATGGGTCAGGTCTATCCTTCGTGGCCTAACCTATTAGAGAATTCATAGCACGGTCCAGCCAATTCCAGTTTCCAACAATGGCGGCAGCTACTTAGTTTTAATATTACTCTTATTACTCTTTCTGGGTCACAAAATAAACTTTTAAGATATTTTCAGGCGAGAATGTAGCTGTGTAAACATCAAATATCTGTCAATTTGTCAAAATATCCCATATTTCCAAAAGTGTTCTGACATATTTGGAGACGTCTGTTACCCACCAGCTCCATGGGTAGCCGGGGCGAGAACAGCAAACTCCCAGCACATCGTTTTCATAAACCAAAGTGTAATGTCACAGTGGCACATCCATCTTTTATATACAGTTTATGATTATGAGCAGGCAGGTGTGCTACAGAATTCCTACACTTCAGCCTCTGCTGAAAATATTGGCTAGAGAGAAAATAAAGATAATGACTTAAAATAAGGTGGTTTACCCTATCTAACTTCTATAATATCATGTATATCTGTTATCTATGATAGGTGTCTGCGAAGTGGCAGGTAATTCACTGCACATGCTCATTAAAAAGTTGATTTCTGATACAGTTTATTTCCTTTTAAAGTGCAATTTATCACCCAGGTTCCTAAGTAATAGGTCCTGGTGACACAGTGAATTATGGTTTATGCAATTAAATTGTTTCAGTCGCACTGATCAAATGGAGATGACCTCATCCTCTAGCCGCTTGCTTCCGTGCTTCTGCACCTGTGATGCACCGAGGCGTGCGCGTACACATACGTTGCATACACGCATTCTCAGCTCCTCTGCGGAGGTATAAACCAGGAGTAGATATTTCCCTAATGGAAAGACTCATTGCGAAAAAATAACTGTAAAACCAGCCAGTGCTCTGTCAAACTATTTTACAGTGTCAGCACAAATTCTTCAGTCTCTTTTCACTCTGCAGAGAAATTTATGGCCATTGATGACTGATTGCATTTCTCCCCCTCACAGTACTCTGAGCCTTTTGAAAGTAACCCAGCAGCACATTAATTTCTCCAAAGTCATCAATTCAAGTGCAGTGACTTGCTGGAAAAATAAAAACTCAGATGAAGAGCGTCTAATTTTAGTAGTTTTCATCAGCGCTAGCAATATATATTTAAAAAAAAAAAATCCCCAAACCATAACTCAGGCATTTAAAAGTGACTGTATTTTGTATAGATGGACAGCACAGGGTTTAGCTTCTCTGTAGATGCCACATAGCTGCATGTGACGTCAATATCTGGCTGCTTCTCTCATTATTAAATCAACCGGTGTCATCTCAAATTAAAGGTCCAGTTATGTCATTAAGCTCAGAGGACCAAGAACAATCTGAGCGCCTCGGAGCATCCTCGAGAACATCATTATGCAGCGTGTATTTAGTAGAACCGCTGAGGTAGACGCAGGGGCTCAAAAGTGTTCTCTAATTAAAGGTCTAATGTCTCATCTTGTGCACATCTCTTCCATTTCTCTCCTTGCCATTCCCGGTGAAGGCAAGGAACGCTCAAGCAGAGACGGACAAAAAGCTCGATGAAAAGACACTGATTAACATGTCATGTCCCAGACAGGTATCCATTAGGCTCTTTAATCAAAGTCTATATGGCATGAAATTGACATTTTCAGCCCACCATAATGCCTCATGAGAAGCATCGAACTGAACTGATACTGCCCTATACATCAGTGCGCTGGTAGCTGTTCCACAACCTGTACTTTCATTTGCCATCTTCACGCCTCAAGGCTTCTAAAAGACCCATTGTTTTCCCGCTCTGCATCCAACTTAAGCGCTTCTCCTTTTTTTTTTTTTTTTTTTTTTGAGCTTTTTGGAGGGAGACGCATTTCACTGGGTCAGCAGCAAGGTATCATGCTACGTCAGTCAAACCGGCGGGATAATGATGCCACGGGTACCTTTGTATTCTAATTGCAGCCTTTCGATTTCAACTCGTATGAGTTGTTTTCTCTCACCGAGAAGAAATGTTTCAAATGCGAAAAAATACGACCCCAGTGTTTCCCGCACACCTAGCTTCTATTTTTGGCACAAGCTGCAGACTTTCATGTCTATCTAACCTGTTGCTTCTGCCCTAGCTGGCAGCATGTTGGATCCTCCTCCGATTCTTCAGCTAAGCTATTTCTTCCTGACCCTTGTTCCCCCCTCTCAGCTGCCACAGCAGCACTGGTTGAAGCTTGGAAATATTCAAAGCAAACAGAGAGACGATTTCGTGGTTGGCTAATCCCTCTGGTCCGGCCTGTCTCTGCAGGGGCTCCAGTTTTACATATTTACTGTA
Organism: Haplochromis burtoni; assembly: GCF_018398535.1. Taxonomy (NCBI): domain Eukaryota; kingdom Metazoa; phylum Chordata; class Actinopteri; order Cichliformes; family Cichlidae; genus Haplochromis; species Haplochromis burtoni. The sequence continues at coordinate 379,318 of NW_024582559.1, read as the reverse complement.
CCACAAGGAAAAACTGTCTTTGCACCTTTTGGGAAGAGCCCTTTTTGAGTGTGCTGTGTATAACATACTAACCTCAACACACAGCTATTATCACTAGCGAGTTTCTATTAATATATTCGCTTTAAGTGTTGCTTTGCTTTATGACCATTTATAAGTGTTTCTTTTCTTCAGCAAAGGAGGCACAATGCAAACTTACCTTGGGATTTTAATCATTTTAAATAGCAAAAATACAAACAAACCCAGGGGCTGTCAACGTACTTGAACAGTCAGGCCAAGTAAAGAAGCATACAGCTTGTGTAGGAAAACACCGGAGCCCCTAGGAGCAATAATTCGCTCTTCTTGATCAAACAGTTTTGCTGTTATCCAGTATTGTTGTGACTAAAGGACTTCCTTGCTGAAGGCCTTTCAGAAGCCAGCAGGTTGCTTTCAGCACAGCCCATGATTCCTTCTGTGCCTTTCACTAACACTTCTTTTTTTCCTCCCGCACTTCTCCTTTCTGCTATGTCTGTGTCCTTAAGTCACAGGGAGAGGGAGCACAGTTGTTTTGATGTAGGACTTGATAGATTTGTTTGCTGCTGCATTCATTTGCTCTGTATCAGGGAGCTGACGGGCCGTAAAATGAAAATTTGCCTTAGATTTTCAGCATGACTGTTTGGGGGCAAATGTGAAAGAACTCCCCATGCATTGCAGATAGACATTTTTTTTCTATGTCTTTAAGTGCGTGCATGTTATGCTGGGCGATTAATAAGGATTCAAACCTTCCTGTTGGCTGGAAACGATGCAGATTATGTCTGTTTAAGTTTTTTTTCTTCCTTTCTTTGTCTTGGTTTGACAAATCCCCCCCACACTGAATTCATGTTGTCCACGATGTTGTGCTGCTGTGATGAGAGAGGTTAAAAAAAAACTAACAAAAAAAAACTGGTTCACTTATTTTCTTCCTGTTGTAAAGGAACCTCGTGATTAAAAAGTGACAGTTATGGATAGAGTCCTGCTTTTCAGGTAATTAGATTAAATTAAAATGCATGTTGTCATCTTGCGATGCCCACAGCCCCTAATTAAAATGAATGTGATGCAAACAACAAGAAGTGTTTTCTTGTTAAAAAACAAGTTGAAGGAGAGAAAGTCAAACAACAGACTGGCCTTTACCGAGGCTAAATTAGAAACCCAACCTGCTCTCGCAGAAATACGGGAAGTGACCACAGCCTCTGGAAGAACACATTATGTGGCTGCGCTGTGGAAACAATGCCAATGGAAAGCCAATTAGGACCTTTATTGTGGTAGACACACAGATTCCCTGATGGTAATGTTGAATGAAACAGGCACAGTCCTGTTTATGAATAGCGTGGCGGTTGCTTGAAACAAACTCATCTTTCATCCAGGAGACTGGGGTTCAACTCCCCTCTGGGACTGTTCCACGTAATCACTTTTGTTTTCTGTGACAGGCGGCAAAAACATGTGATCCAATTTAAGGAAAGATCCTGGTTGTGCACTAGTTATACACTGAATAAATTCATAGAACCTTTTTAGGAAAATTGCTGATGTTGTTACCAGTGGAGAACAACCTTTTTTTTTATACACTGTGGGCATTGAAAGTAACACGTTACTGTAATCACATTACATTTTTCTGTAACGCAGTAATGTAACGTGTTACTGTACTAAATTGAGTAATTACATTACAGTTATATACAATTAAGTTGTATATAAAGGTTCTTCTTTAATGCAAACTGTGTCCAGGACACACACAACTGCATTATGTTGGTAACACAACTTTGGCTCTTTGCATGCATCTGCAAAAGACAGCACGCCAATGCAAAGCTAGTGGAAAACCCAGAGTGTCATTAAAGCTGAGTGGATGCCAGTCCAGCAGCCAGAGTTTGAACTTTAGCAGGTAGCAAAGGCAGTGATGAGCAGTCAGGTTTGACGCCTCAATTTCTACGTTTTCATGTTTGTACAGTAGGATCACTGCAGCGATCGCTTTAAAGTCTCTGCTGATTTTGTGTTCATATTGTAAAAGCTAAAAGAGACAACTTTTTTATCCAAACTTGTGTAATGTATACACGCAAAAAAAAAAATGAAGTCGACATAAGTGATGAAGAGCTGGTCCTGATGTTTTTGAAGAAGAGAAGGAAGAAACGGAGATTCTGGGTTCATCAATTTCCAATGAGAAGGCAGTAAAAAAGGGAGAATTTCATGGAGAAGGTTAAGGTTTATGGAGTAAAGGGAATGTAACAAATTATTTTTTTTTCCTGGTGAGTAATTAAGTAACTTAACTGCATTGCTTTTAAAAAAAAAAGTAATGAGAAATGTGTAATATGTTACTGTTTGGAGTACCGACCCCAACACTAACCAAACCAGAGTTATATTCTATGTCATGTATGTAGTGATGATGATGCTGGTGCAGACTGTAAAATTGTATAATATCATAGCCAGCAGGTAAACAAACATTTAATTGTTTTGGTAACTTTACGGTGTCAAAAAGACAAAACACTGTGTGCTGTTTATCGTGGGCAGTGGTAATGGCCTTGATCATGAGCAGTCACCAAGGTGCTTCCTCTTTGTTCATGTGCAGGCGATGCGTGAGTCGAAAACCAAAGCAGGCCTTGTTGTGGCACAGGCAAGGTGCTCGTGGACAGCACGACACCCCCATTGCTCTTTCCACCTAGTTGCCCAGCTGGTGTCACGGAGCGCGTTGGATGATGGAGCACTCTCATTCCGAGCTGAGAGAGTGCTGAAGGTGAGAGTCGGCCGGAGACCCAGTTCTTTAATCCTGGCTGGCTCCTGCCACCTTGTTTAGCAAGATAAATGGACTTTTGACACTCAGTCAAATCACACGCTGGCCCAGCTTTAATAAACAGATGTTTTGTTTTGGGTTTTTTTGCATTTTCTCATCTCACTCAACTGCCATGTGGTAATCAGTCATCATCATCATCAAGTTATAATAAAACTTGACTTAAACAGTAATGTCCTTGCAAACCAACTATTAGTCCAAAACACATATAAATGCGATGGCACGGCTATGTATGATTGTGTAGCAACAGAAGCACCAAAAAATAAAAATAAATGTTTTCAAAGCAGTTATATAGTTCATTGACTTTAAAAGTCAAAAAATAGAATTCAAAGGATTGTCAAAAAACAAATCTGTTCTTCAAGATGAGACGTGCACGCATGCTTTTCTGACAGTCGCAACTGTTGGTGTGCTTTGTGGAAGTCCAGGTGTTCTTCAGACAGGCAAACCATGGGGGGCAATTACAGAGGACGTCCAACACCTGTGTCCACAAGTGAGATGGGATCTCAAGAACATCCCAAATGACATTTTGTCAAGAGCGCTTAAATTCACGAGTGCTGCACCAGGGTCTATTTCATACAGTCTGTCAGAAGTTTTTAGCCGAGAAAAGCCAGTGACGATGCTGTCATCATTTACAGTTACATATTACTCGTGTTTGGAACCAGATAAACACCAACAATTAGCAGACTTGGGGCAGTAAAGACTGGTGCAGAAAGAGTAGTACTAAGAATTAACAATGAAGTGTTTTACAGCAAGCACTAGTAAATGCATTAAAGTTCCTTTTTTCTTGAATGCCTCGCCAGATTACAAGCTCCAGCTTGTAAAGTGCATCTCTCACACCGACACTTCCTTGTACTCTCCGTAAGCACCGATGGCAGATCAGTTCAACACAAGAGTGAACACCACGTGAATCTTTTCAGCTGTGTCTTTAAAATAAAAGCTGTTTAGTGCAAAAATAATTAAGAGTATACGTGGGGTAGGTTGCCTCTTGAATTCAAATTATGGGGAGATAGATTCTGTTTCAGATGATGTTATTGTGTTCATTCTTGCAGTGGATTATCCAAACCTACCTTCTGCATTCTTTTCCATTATACAACCTGATTTTTAAAAGAGAGACACTGCATATTATCCACAGAAATCAGTGATTTGTAAGTCATATAAACCCTGTTTTATAGAAAATGGTGTTAATAAAATCTTGAAAGGTTAAATGCAGCTTAGAAAACAGTAACAAGCAGTCTCAGGTTATTGTCTCCCAGAAAAACAAAATAAATGTTTTGGGGAGACAATAATGTGACGGAACAGCTGCGGAAGTGACAAGCTAACAGTAAATGGCTAATAGCGTACATGTATCAACATTACTGAATCATATTACACACATTACATGCATCTTTTTTTTCCTCACAATGCTGATGAATGTTCTGCTTCTTTTAAGCTTATCTCAGGTCAGTCCTTGGCATGTTTTGCTTTGTTCTGTGGCTTCTGCAGCTGTTCCGTCACATTAATGTTTCCCCAGAAACACTTCCATTGTGCTTTATTCAACTTTGCTGTGCTTTATGTGCTTTTGCAGTGTTTTTTTCTATCTGCTGGTGTGTTTTTTTTGTAACTTGCAGTTTGTTTGACCTCTCAGAGCCACCATAAAAAAAGTTTACTTTTACTCTTTCCTCTTTGTTCAGGATCGCCACAGCAAAACATTCACCTCTGTAGCATCGCCTTCTCACACCAACCCTCTGCATGTCTTTCACAGCCACATATTGTTCCATCGCCTCCTTTTTTACAAGACTCGATATGGGTTTGGGAGCAGAGGACAACAATTGCTACTTTTGTAAGCGAAATATTTTTCCCATTCTCACTTTATGTAGAAATTCAGAACAGTTTGAGGTCTGCTTTGTAACAGTGTTTCCATTCATAACTCAAGAGTGTTTTACAATAGAACCCGCTATAATGCTAAGCTTATCATCACAAATGCTGGCTTTTGATCTGCGTGTTCTTCTTTAACCTTGAGGACACAATCTCCGACCCAAAATGAACTAGAGTTGTGATTCAATAGACATTTTGACTGAATGTGTCTTAGCTCAAAGATGGCAGCTTCACTTGATGTTTATATATCTTTTTTATTATTCTTTATTGTTTTCTATAGTTTTAGCTCGTATTCACGGAAGCACTAGCAAACTGTTCACTGATGATGGTTTTCAGAAGTGTTCCTCAGCCCATGCAGCGATTTCCACTCGAGCATCCTATCTGTTTTTAATGCAGTGCTGTCTGCGAACTGAACATCACATGTTTTCAGTATTGGTTTTTTTTCCATCTCCTCATCTCTTGCAGATTTCTCCAGATTGTCGGAAGCTTTTAATGACATTATGTGCCACTGATGATAACATCTGAAAGTGGCTTGCAGTTTTCACGAAGAAAGGTTGTCGTCTTAAAAAAGGAGATTGTTTGCCCACAGTCTTCCACGGGGGTCGAGCCTCTCCTACATGTTTACTAAAGAAAGGACTTTTCTGAGGTTCTCTTTAAAACTCTGTCCACTGGAGTACAAGGTACTTCATGCTTATATGTTGAATTCAGTATTGATTAAGTATTTATTCCTTCTTTGTTAAGGCAGTTTCTAAAAAGTGTAAAGAGCAAACAGCTGTCTCTGTAATGAATATCTTTTGAGACAAGACTACACTTGTTTTTGTTTAGATTCTCTCAAGTCGATCTATAGACAGACCTTGAAAAGGTAAAGTTGCGGGCAATTGACTGGTAAAGTGAGCTTGATGCACCGTAGTGAACACACCGGCTGTGGGATTTTGGCCTTAATGTTTCAGGACTTTAAAACAAAAGTGAAACAAATATTACCTTGCAGCATTAAAGTTCCTTTGTTCTTCCCCTTATGCAATTCTGGGTCACTGGAGGTGGGACCATCCTTGCAGAGGCAGGCTACACTGTGGTCCGGTCACCACTCTATTGTGGGACTAGGACAGACAACCATTCAATTTGGAATTACAATTGCATACCAAATGCATGACTGTTGCAGTACCTGGAGAAAGTCCATGCAGAAAGGCCTCAGTCAGCCAGTGAACCCAGGACCTTTATGCTGCGAGGGGATGGTGTGGCACACCACGATGCCAATGCCAGTCTTATGGAAGACATCTATTCACCCGTCTATCAGACTGTCATCAGGATAGCCGAGATATGGCAGCGTCTCAGACCGGCCTACTACTGAGAACTCCAAAGAGAATTGCCCTCACTTACTATAAAATGTAATGCTCACTGGTACTGTACCACCAGTTTTGCTCATACACTACCAGCAGAGATCTTTCTTTCCACCCTTTGTTTATCTCTCCATCTTTTTTTCGGAGACATCTTCCCTCCTGGCTCATAGCATAAATGGATTTTCATGCATCATCTGAGCGTGTGTATTGGAGTTGATGGAGTGAGGAGGATGACGCAGATTCCAGCCACACAGCTCCTGTCCTGCACCTTTCTGCCAATTCCCTCTTCCTCCGTTAGCTCCCACCCCTTTTCCTGAGCCTTGTTTCTTGTTTCTTCCTGTTTGGTCAATTGCACTGCTCTATAGACTAAACTCTGTTTTTGCAAAGCACAGCTTTGCATAGGGTTTAGCCTGTTGTTGACTGTATGTATCTGACAGTACACCACATTTAGATAGAAAACAACATGTCCTCTACTCTTTGTCTTAGTTTGTTAGATTATAATTAGTTTGTAGTTTAAAGTTTAGTGATATTTTAAAAGACTTTCTTCTAGTCTGGGTTACTCCAGCTTTAGACCCCACCCACTCCCTCTGTGCCATCAGAAAGAATGAGAACTGATATTGTTCCCCTTACCGCAAGTCAGCTTCCCATTTGATTGCTTATCTCTTTTATTAGCTTGATGCTATTACTGGCATGGCTTCTTGGCTTTCATTATCCATTTTTATGCTGCAATATTCTCTTGGAATTGTTATCGGAGGCGAGTTCATCTTGTCACGTTGTTTATGCGTGATTGATTTGTGGGTTGCTGATCTCACCCTCCACCCCTTGCTCAGTGCCGGCTCGTCGAGCCGACAAGGTTACTTATTCACAGATGATAGACATCTTTATTAGGAGAAGAGAATGCTTTAAAACCTTAAGCACAGGCATTTATCTGAAGCGCGGCATCTTATGGCCCAACACCCGACATGCCCAAACTCATTCATCACGAGCAGGCCGACGGCCCAAGTTCAGCCTGTTTGCCCTCTCCATCAGCCTGAAGGACAGAGCAAGCCAAAGATGGCAGCAAGAGACACAGAAGAGCAGTGAGCGTTTGTCATGACAGAACTTGGCCTGGGGTAAGTCACTTCCCAGTTTGTGTTGACCACCGCTATTTTTCTGCTCATCAGTATGACCCTGTAGGTTCAGCTTAAGGTTGAAATTTGCTGAGCTGTCAGAGGAGAGTAGTTTTCTTGGCCAAGACGTCTTGGAATCCAAGAAGAAAAACATAAATTAAGTAGGTTTTTTTTCTCTCTCGCTCTCTTTTTTATGTTTTAATGTATCAAGCAAAAGTAGATGACTTTGAAAATACTCATTATGGATTCTACTGGAAAAAGAGAGCCACATTTACCCAGCGGCCCAAGCTTGAGTCTTTATGCATTTATGCCTGTGTAATGAAGTTTTTGCCCAGTAGTGATGGCAAATGTCATTAATGCTTGCAAAAATGATGACTTGGAGTGCTCACATTAGGCCAAAAGTGCAGATGCTACTTGTTTTCTTTAAGACCTATCATTCTCGCCTCCTGCTGTGTATAATGGCACTTGGCATCAGTCGTCGATGACGAGGCGATTTCATTTATCTCTCGCCATTTAGTCTTTTCAAATGTGTGGCACGGCTCTGCGAGGGCTATGGTTATCACGATGAACCTTCACCAGTCAGAATGAAGGGTATGTGTACACACACACACACACACACACACACACACACACACACACAAACAACACACACACAACACACACACACACACACACACACACACCACACAGACACAGACACACACACACACATTTTTGCATGCTTGGTTTTTGTCGTTTCTGAGATTGCTTGCTCAGCAAAGGCATTGCCTTTCAGGCTCCGTCTCATCCTGTAGCTCAGTAATCCTGTTGGTATTACTGAAGCCCTGTGAAGCTCAAACAATCCCTAACGAGCTAATAAGTTAAATAAATATTTTTAGCCAGGACAGGTGGCTTCCACTTAGAAATAGCATGTTAAGCATGCAGTATTTCGATTCTCCACGGGGATGTTTCATTTTCATTACTTAGTCCAGCTGATGGCTTTTAACCTTATTGACAAAAAAGGAGTCAGTGTAATTTAAGACTTTAAATGAGGGCCTTACTAGAGATTCAAAATTTCAGCGTTTAACGTGGCACTTCTTTTCTCTTTATTGGCCAGCTAAGTGGTCTTTTCCCAGAGCTTTAATTATTCATCAGTATTAAAGTTTAAATCCACTGGCTCTTGGGGATGGAGTCATATGGCTTTGAAATACAGGTCATTAACATTAAACGATATTAGCTTAACTGTTCCAAGGTTCTTTGTACCTTTTGTCTTGTGGCTCTTGAAATGTGCAGTGCTCGCATGACAGTGGGTTGAATTATAACATCGCACACTGAGTTTTGGTTAGTATTAAAAAAACAGCCCCATCTTAAAAAAACTAACACAATCACCATCGTGTAATATAAACACAGATGTTAAAATCACATTTTACTTTCCTCCTTTTTTAATGGAATGTGCTTGTATTTAATTATAGGGGGTGAATAATAGTTTTATGACTTCCTTAAGAGCAGGCTGCTCGTTTTCTTCCTTCCCCTAGCTCAGCATTGGTAGCATAACGAGAAGAGGTCGGTGTCGAGCAACTCGATGTGTCAGGCGTCAGTGTGACGCCCGATTCCGTAATTTTTGCCTATTGATTATTTATGCTTGGCTGCCAGTTTACATTAGAACCCCTGCTGCCCCCAAGAAGATTGCTTCCATGTGCTCAATTGATCCATGTTTGAAGTTTAATTACCATTTGATAACCATTAGCCTTGTTGACATCATAACAGAATGGGTGCTAAAGTGGCTGCCTTGACAGTAATAATTGGTCAGTGTCGATTAGATGCCGTCCAAACACTTGGCTTAACTGTATTTGTGGGAAGATCATAAAGTGCTCAGTGCACTGCCCAGGACACCACAACTTAAAAACAACTCTACAACCCTTATTCACTCAATCCAAGGTTGTGTGTTGGTAACAGGTGTTAACCCTTCCACAGGGTTAGGCACAAAATGGAACATAATAATAATAAAGGATTGGATTTATATAGCGCTTTTCAAGGCACCCAAAGCGCTCTACAATGACACTATTCATTCACACACTGGTGGAGGCAGCTACAGTTGCAGCCACAGCTGCCCTGGGGCAGACTGACAGAAGTGAGGCTGCCATATCGCGCCATCGGCCCCTCTGGCCAACACCAGTAGGCAGTAAAGTGTCTTGCCCAATGACACAACGACCAGGACAGAGAGCCCGGGGATCGAACCGGCGACCTTCTGGTTACAGATGCGCTTCTCAACCCCCTGAGCCACGGTCACCGTAAAGTCATGGCAAAATACACCTTTCAATTCTGAGTTTTTATGTGACATGACATATACAAAATCCTTTAAATACAACCTTGGATAAACAACAGCCCATGACCTACTACTTGTTTCTTTAAGAAAACTACACCATCATATCGAAGCAGTGTAAGAAGAACTCAGTACACACCATTCAGTAGCTTGTAGAAGCATGTTTGGAAATAATAACCAGAATAATGTAGCTTCAGTTTGTTGAAGTTTGCGGGAATGTGTTTAATTACAGCTCTCTTAGGTTCCACCACAGTATTCCAATCCGCTGGATTTTGACTGGGATATTACAGAACCTTGAACCTTCATAGAAGAGCTTTCTTCTCTTTTTCAGCCATTCTGTCATAGATTTGCTGGCTGATGTAGTTTCAGCTAGTTTTAGTGTTACAGATGGCCTCATGTCTGACTCTGAACCCCTCTGTATGCTTTGATATACAGAGGAGGTCATGGTGGACTCTATGACTGCAAGGTTTCAAGGTCCTTTGACAGTAAAAATAGTCTAAATCCTCACCCCTCTACAGCCATACTTGACGGTTGGTATGAGGTGATTGTGCTTATATGATGTATATAGTTTTCTCCAGACATGGTGCTGTGCATTATGGCCAAGCATCCTCACTTTGATCTTGTCAGTCCGAAGAACATTGTTCCAGAAGTCTTCTGATGCAACTCTGCAAACCTAAGCCATGCTGCCCTGTTGTTTTTAGAGAGAAGAGGACCCTTGATTATTGCCTACTTGATAAATCATAAGTCTTGGACAAGAATTTGATATTAGGGAAGAGAAAAAAGCTTCTGGGAGTAAAAGGTGGTGGATTTTTGCTCCGAGTCATGAGTGACGATAGTGGTGATGCAGCCCAAAACAAACTCCTGTCTGTTTTCGATGCAGTGTGTGAGTGGATTCACAATGAAGCCTCTGTGTATGTATAGTAAGAAAGATCTGTATTTGCTTGTCTGTCTGGATTCCTGGTCAGGCTGCTAGTTTATTCTTTTTGTCCCTTTTGCTTTCCCATGCTGTCAAACTTAATTCTGCTGTCAGTTTCAGGTGCTGTAAATTTCAGTGCTTTTCTGTCATTCTGCACTTTCACACCATCATCCATCCACTTCCTTACCATCCCCATCTCGTCCTGGTTACCCGGGCCCTCATCCAGGTCTCTTAACTGTTCAGCATCTCCACCAGCACCTTGCTGTCTACCATTGTTAGGGCTATGCTTCAATCATTTGCAGCAGCGATTGTTCTCCTTCTTGTTTTTCAGTAGAACTTGAAGTTAAATGCATGCTGGTGGATGACTTCAAGGCATTTAACCCAGTTAATGTCAAAGAAAAGCCCAAGCACATTCGAGGTCACGCTCCTGACCTTATGTGTCATCTTTCACTGAGGATTGCTCCTTGGTCTCTGGGTCAATGCCTGAGACACAACTCTCATTACCAGTTTTATTATCCTTGACTTGAAGGTTAGGCCAGTTTGACACAGAAGTTCATGTTTGCTCTCTCTGCAAGTCTGAGGTCCATTGTGAAATTACAAATGCGCGTGTGATCAGAAAATGACTTCCGGGAAGCGATCCAAATATATCAGGAATGCATGAGGAAGATTTAATTTTCATTATTATCACCATGGATACTGCCTTGTGTAATATTTTTAAACAGTGATGAAATGTCCAAACCAAATGCAGCCACCGAGAGGTCATTGGATTATGTGCTGCTAAAAATAAGCCTGTGTTGTTAAATGAGTGAACATCAATCTTCCGAATACTTGACTAACGAGAGCAGAGACTGTGATGTTCCACTTCTGCTGGAGAAGCATGTACATTAAAAAATGTACATAAAAATATTAATATGTAACAAAATTAACTATTCAGTGTGTTGCTATTAGGTTCTGTATTCAAGTTTGTTTCAGATTGTTTGAAAAATCACATGACTGACTTGGGTTACGCCGTGAAAAACCATCAGTACTGTCACACCTCTGGGTATGATTCACTCTATTGGGTACAGTATGATGGTTCACCAGTAAGCCCATGTGAGTGCAGTCTGAAGAGGACTCATAAATCTTTGCAGTCTTTGATTAGTGAAAACTATGATTGACTTTTCAGGGTCTGATCGATGAAAGCCCTCACCGTTGATGGTTCAAAATGGTATGCCTTCAGTATTGATAAGCACTCATTGGGTGGAAAAAAAGGCTACTTGTTGGATTGCATGAAGCATTTTCGACTCTCAGGTAATGGAACTGTCATTCTTCCTCTCCCAGATAAAAATCGTCCTCCCCTTTCCTCGTTCCTTCCTGCCATCTTCTGCCATATTAAAAAGGGTTATAAATTTAGCAAGGTGGCAACACTATTCCTGAAATAACTTGACTGTTTCTTTCTCTATTGCTCGCTCGAACTAAAACTGAAAAACAGACCCGAGAAATATTTAAAAAGAGAATTAAAAAGATTTTGTTTGTCAGTGGTCAGTATGAATTTATGTTGGTCTTCTGTTTCTTGGGATCTTGTCTCTCAATTTGCATTGTTCATGGTGAAGTGCAAAATTGGGATTGAAATTTTTGTAGAGTGATGAAATGAAATGCTAACATCATAATGTTCTGCAATTCTCGATACATTAAAAGACAATCACCTTCGATAACTTACAGTATCTGTTTCATTTATTATGGTTTAACACTAAGGTTTTGGACAGACTAGCTTTGCTTGATGAAGCTGTTAATGAAGATGTTGATGTCTCATTTAAAAGTTCATCAACATCATCATCCATGAATTCAGCTTTTTAAATGCTGGTAAAAAACATGCAAAAGTTAGCGGCAGGTCCTTTTTAGTGGAGTTTATTCATAACACACGTGAAAAGACCAAGGAAAACCGAGTTAACGATCAAAACGATAACAAAATAACGCTGAAAACCGATAAAAACCCTGAAAACCATACATTTCACACCTGAGCCTCAACTCTCGCGGCCCGGTACCAAACGACTCACGGACCGGTACCGGTCTGAGGCCCGGGGGGTGGGGACCGCTGCTTTAAAGAGATCCTCATTTACATTACAGGTCGCTAAAAAATACAGTGTCACTATATAAGGAAACTGTGTCAACTAAACTGCATTAACTAAGTAAAATCACAACACTGCTGTGTTGGTGTTCATTAAAATGTATTCAGAATTTGGCAATCGTAGAATGATTCATCTCATTAATCATGACACACTGCTCTCCCCTACATAAGCTCCCTTTATAGGTTAGACGTATCGGTATCAGTAATACTAATTTGCAGCCACATAGCACTACTTTTAGAATTATTTTTGTGTCTAATGAGGTGTTTCTTTAGATTATATGGGTTGCTGTTGCCAGCTTTCTAGTTGTTTTTTTTTTTTTTTACATATTTTACCGAAAGTCTGCATTGAGTGTTGAAGCCCAACTGAGACTACTTTTTGCTTACCGCCGCTGCCTTTGCTACGTGTGTTTATTGTCCTTCAACACGTCACATGGGTGACGTCACATGGGTGCTCTAACTCAACTTTGTTTCCAAATTTCGCACTTATTTAGTGTGAATTTATATCCGGTAGTAGCCCTACAATCCAAAACGCGGGAGTCATTTATTTACTGTCTTCTGGTGCTACTGACTGTTTAACATGTTGTTCATTTTAAAGTTGTGTAAATTCCCTCTTACCATATTTTCCTAAGCATCGTTTGTTGTTAACCTTTGTTCACTTTATCGCCATTCATGTGAGGTTTGTGGGGAAATCTGTTTAGAGTGACTGCATACATTGTGTATTATAATATATATTATATTAAAGATATAAAAATATCTATCTTCGGTGCCAGTATATTGATAATTTCCCCTTCTGATTACAATATATTGTGATGTTGATATTTTGTCCCACCACTATTCATTTTATTCGATTTCATGTTCAGTCCCCTGTAATTGCCTGAATAGCTGATTTACGATTCTTGTCACTGCTGTTTCATGTACAGAACATGCTTTCTCTTTGCCACACTGAAAGTTATTATTGACGTGGGAAGAGCTTTATTTTTATCTATTATTATCCCTGTTACTACTTTATTACTGTGACTCCAGGTTAAAAGAGTAAATGGTGTTGGTGGATAACTTCCCTGATTCTGTTTCGCTGATTTGCTGAGGGGTCAGCACGACATGTGACATGACTCATACTGTATTTCTGGGTATCTTCCTACAGTTATTCTATTTCAAGAGCACCTGGGATGTGTGGGATATTTTTTGTATTTTTTTTTTATAGGCTGTTCACTGACTGCACGCATGTCAGAAAGAAGGTAAGAGAAAGAAAGTGAGTTATGGAGAAAAGTCTCCAGAGATTCTGTTAAATCTCCCGTGCACCCTAGGAAGAGTGCCATCTATACAGTTGAAGGCACAGGGAATGTAGGAGGGAAAGTGAATGAATATTACAAGAAAGAGGCAAAAGGATGTGGACATGGAGTCCATATAAAATCAGCAGTGTCTCAGTGGGCTGACTCTGTGGAGCTCTTGTGCTCAGCTCATCAAATAATGCAACACTATGGCTATTAACATTACTGCATACTGTACCACTCTATTATCACAGTATTTGATGTCTCAGAACTGCACCGTCTATGATCTCTGCATATTACTTTGTAAAAGCTCATTCGTTTTTCATGACTGTTTCGGGTCATGTAACCAGATTGCAATTGCCAGTGTTCAGGTGGCTGTTTGTTAAAGCAGCTTTCATCAATCAGGTTTTTAGATTTGGCACCTGGCTCGATCAGTTGGTACAACATGCTGCCGACAACCCTGATAAATAAACCTGGAAGAACTACCCGTCCCATCTGCCCCTACATATGTCATCTGATGTAACTTACTGGGATGGGAGCTTACACCTTACTGAGTCTGAATCAGCACATGCTCTGCTGCCAAGTGGCTGGAATACATTCATTCAGAGGAGGATGTACATATTTCACTAACAGAATGAGACTCCATTTAAGATTTTAAATGGCTAATGGTCAAATATTCATGATATTTAAGAGCTCATCCATAGATACGATCTATTTCAAATTAGCAGTCTGGTAGTTTGTGTGTGAGTTTTTGATTCTGACCCCCTAATGCACCTGTGGTGTCACGTTTTCTGATACTGCGCATTTATCATCGCCTTACAGTGCAATGCTCTGCTGGAAAACAGGGATTCACGCAGATATACTTTGATCCGCATCATCCATGTGTTGCAGAACAAATTGCAAGTTTAAGGCTTTCACGTTGCTAGCTAACATTCTGTAACGTCATTATTTTGCTTTTGGGGACAGATACGTGCTTTGACATTGTTTGGAGGGGGGGGGATTTGTGTCACATTCAGCCAGTCACAAACTAAGGGTTACATGAGATGAGCAAATTGTAGCTGATGTGATACAGGATTATACATTGCAATTACTGTTAGTTTGCAGGTTTGGTTAGTTAAAGACAAGGTAAGAGCAAATTTAGCTGCAAGAAAGTTGACTGGCTGGATTAAAAAAAGATCTCCTGAATAGGTTAGCATGAATTACTCTTGACATTTGTTGGAGAGGGAACATTTTCCGAACTCAGAGAACCTCAGATTTCAAGGAACGACAGAAATAAAACTAAACTTTGAGGGGGGACATGGAGAAGCACTTATTATTTGGGAAATGAGAACATGCATGCTCCCAATTTTCCCTATGTATAGGGGTAAAAACTGAATTAGATTACTGTTTGTATCCTATTGTGTGGTGTGTTTCTGTGTTATAAAAGTTGCTGGTGAGATGTTGCATTATTCAGCAGGACAGCATAAAAGATGCAGCATGCAGGCGGAAAAATTCTCATTAAAAAATTAGAGCTCTTGTTCCCTTATTTTATTAATGAATCAATTTATATATATCATTTAATATCCCTGTCAGGTCTAAGAACATGTCTGGTAGGGCTTAGTGACTTAAGGAGTAGCTCACTGTTGTTTTTTTTATGTATGTGTTGCAATGACAAGAAAAGTGTTGATATACTTTTCTTACACGGGGTAAGAATTTATGTAAACTCTGAATGTATGGAGAATGTTCAACAACAAGCATAATTAGCACTGTGTGCAATGCAGTGCAGGGCCTTTGCATCATCTGCTTTTATGCCAGATTACTGCCATGACACCAGACATCCCTGTGGGATAAACAGTATAAACATCTGAGTCCCTGCGATTCTGGAGAGTCGGTTTCTTCTAAGTTATTAACCAATAACGACAATTATGTCTGCACGTGTCTCGTAAAATGCAATGCTTATTTTTCAGAACTGCTTTTAACTTAAGTTCTGTATCGTGTCAGCTGACGTGACATTCCTCCTAGGTGTGTATATATATATATATTTATATACAGCTTTATTTTCATGCACTGCTTTTCAATTATAGCCCCTCAGGCGATGGGGAGGACTCTATTATGTGTTCTCTGGCACAAAGAAACTTCCATTTTCCTCCAAACTTTCAATATATCTTAAGCTATGATGGCCTACACATCCTTATTTCTTCTCTGTGTGGAAAATGGGGATGATAAAAGTGAAGAGGAAATCCCTTTTCATTATTTATTTTCAAAATATATGCTCATTACTTATTATCTACAGTACTGGCGGTTATTATTATATGTATTTTTGAATAAACAAGAGATAACTGAAATCCCCCATCTCTTTCCATAACCTTGGCTCAGACCTGGAGCTTTAGATAATGAATGCAATTAAGGGCTTGCTGCATTAAACCTGCTGGTAAACAGTGGGTTTAAGAGCTGCACAATGTTAGACTTACAGTCAGTTTTTAGGGCATTTATCCATGAGGGAGAAGCCATTTTCATAGATGAAGGGAAACTCTTTCCACACACAGCGGTTAAGGCAGGTATTAGAATAAAAGCACTGATAGTCACTCTGTAAAAGAGTTAGTGCATTAACTGTGTGTGGAGGGCAACTTCAAAGAATTATGTCTGTTATTTCTCTCTAATTAGGAATGCATGCCAGTGAATGTAGCAGTGATTATTTTGCTTACCAGCAGTATCCTCTAATTGTTGTTTTACACAAAATACAGATAAAATGATCGATTCTTCACTTTGAACATACAACCCAGTGCTATATTTATTTTTCCTTTAAAAAAAGACTTTTCTTCTAGCAGATGCATCCAAAAACCTGACATGCTGATAATAAAACCACTCTTCACTTAAACGCATATTTTTGAATAATCAAAAACGGGGGAAAGAGTTTTGAAAAATGCAAAAAAAACCAGACAACACTAACTGTCCATATTCAGCTTGTGTCTGGTAAAGCAGTTTGCACCCATGTTGCAGAATGTATCGCATTAAATTTTGATGAGGACTGTAGTTTCAGGCTGGACTGTCAGCGTGAAAGCCCCCAGAGGTATCTATTCTATCTCCAAAACAGCGCAGCCACTGAAGGTTCTCCACAAATCTTTACTATATAACATGCCTCCTGCTTTCTTGACAGCAAATAACTTAACTTGTATGTGAGCATTTTCAGAAGAAGACAAATAACGCAACAGTTCAAGCCGCAGGCTAGACACACCGAGCCGAACCATCACAGTTGGAGAGCAGCGGGAAAGCAGAGTTTGTGGGGTTTTTTTTGAGATTGCTGTGCAGCTTCAGAAAGGTGCGTGAAGGCGATACGGTTGACGTGTGAGTGTTGTGGCATACTACGGGGCCATCTTATCTGTCATGGATAGAAAGAGTCCTGTGGCATTTTTCTAATCTGTTTTCATTTTCTAATTTCCTGAGTGTACCAACAAGGTCTCCTGTGAGTGAGTACTTGTCAATCACAGCGTGAAAGTATTATGCTCCAATACAGTCCAGCAGTGATGCCGTAATCTACTTCCATGCACAATAAATTGTGAATTACAGCAGCAACACACCCTCGAGTGATATGTTGTTAAACAATTTGTGTCTGTGTGGTTATTTTTATTGGAGTAAACATAATTGTGCTTTGATTATAATTACCTTTCAGGTGGTTTTCATGTGAATTGAAGCACACCACCAATGGGTTAAACAAATTTTGCAGTTTCTTGTGGAAAAGATCAGTTTTGTGTCTCAAAATGCGCGCACACACGATAATGCTCATTTAGATGTTTGATTTAAAAAGCAGGTTAAAATAATGGTAGCCTGTGATACATAAGGAAATTATAGTTGGACAGCAGTGGATTAGGACAGAGCGCCGAAAACTCTCACAGAACAAGAATTACAGTTCAGGCTCCGAGCAGTCGGCCCTTATTAAAATAAAAGGTTGTAGCTATGAATTGAGTGTGTCGGAGGGGCGCTGAGAGTTGTAACAGCTAAGCCGTCCTAAATCAAAGCACAGATGGTTAACTTACCTGCTGCGAGTCGTTTGGTCGACACCGATGCAGAGAGGATAGATAGGAAAGGTTTTTATAGAAACTATAGCAGTTGTGCAGAATTGGATACATAAACTCATCGGTTTTTGTCATCAGTGGTAAAGGGAACAATTTACTTGCACATTTGTCTAAGGGGAAATTGAATTTTAAAGATATGGAGTACTAAAAGTGGATTTGGTGTACCAAGGTTTTATGAGCCAGGCAGTACAAAGTGTATAAACTTGGCCATTTTGAAAAAAAAAAAAAAATTTCAGCTGTGGCGTTGAGACAAATAACTGTCATTTAAAGTCAGTTCAGCTTTTTGTGTGTGCTTATTTCAGCATGCTAGCTTTCCACATTATTAGTTCCTGCTTGGTAGCACTGGGCTGATCTGCCTTTAATGCAATTGTTTTAGTGCTGATAGCAATGGGCTAGAAATTCTACTCCATATATCTTTAGATATTTAAGCATATACATATATAAAAATGCGCCATAGTCACTGTTTCTTAACTTTCCATTCATTGCATAAACTAGGACATTAAAGCAGCTATCTTTACTATACACTTGCTGTCAGGCACTTCTTCCATAATTTTTTTAATTCTGGGGCATAACAATGCATCTATAGTAGGCCAACAATATCAGGCTTTATTAGCATTGAGCACATTTGTGAGTCTCACCTTCATGATGGGGTTTTCCTGACCCACCACATGCTGGAGGCGTTGCATTGAGAAGTGGTGACTCTGAACTAATTGACAGGAAACCGGTCTGAGATCATATTAGCTTTGTAATATGATGTAATTCTTCGGGAAGTAGTCATTAGAAATATATTTAAGTTATAAAGGGATAGGCATGAAAAAGTTGTGTAGTGTCAATGTTCCTCAGTTTATATTTACTGGTCAGCTGAGCTAATTGTGACACAACCAGCAGAAATTGAGACTCATCAGACTGGGCAGTGTTTGCGCATTCTTCTATTATCCAACTCTGGTGAGACCATGCATTTGTAGCTCCAGTTTCCTGTTCTTAGGTGATATGAGTGGTATCTGATGTGGTCTTCTGCTTCAAGGCTTAATGTGCATTCAGAGATACTCTTCTGCATACCTTCGTTGCAACAACTGGTTATTAATATATACCCTTTTTTGCCACTCTAATGCTTCCTTTTAATGTCAGCAGGCTGTCTTGACCATGTCTACATCCAAAAATGCTTCACATTGCTGGCATTAGATTAGGGTGACAATGATCTTTCGGTGTCTGTGTGGATTTGCTTTCTGGGTAATCCAGCTTCCTTCCAGACTCATGCATTTTATGTTGATTGGTGATTCCTAAATCCGCTGTAGCTACATCATTGTCAGACAGCCATTAAAAAGTACCAGTGTGCATGCAGCAAAACTAAGTATGTCTGTTTATTTTATTTCACACATACTTTCTTAGGAAGCCTTGCACCTGTGTTACCCACGATGGAAATGGATTTCTGGCACTTTGATTGGAGTTCCAGGTGTGTAATGCTAGTAGCAGCTAATGTGGTCAAAGCTACTAGCCTCCAGCAGAGAAAAAGGGAGAAGGCTGCAGAGGTCTGGTAAACCCATTTCTTCATAGCTCCACACTCAGAGATGTGTTCTTTTTCAAACTACATACTCCATTCATTGCCAGTATCACTTGAGGCAGTCTATCAGACTTTGTGGAGCCACAAAAGGGTTTATGCAACTTTACTTTATATTTACTTTATATGTAGTTACCAAGAGCTCATATGTGTGAGTGGTTGTGTTCCCCTTTTAATATTTCCTCAATGAACATGCAAATTTTGAATTATTGCAGCATATTTTATCAGTTTTTTTCAATTTTTAACTGCACCATAAAACCGATTCTTGAGGTGTGCGGAGTAATAATGACTATATTATTATAAAAAACACAAGCAAAATGTTCCATGATCAAATTTACATTATTATCAATATTAATTATTTATCTGCGCAGAAAATAATTTAGATGGTCATTACATGTCAGGAAATCTCTGATGCACTGCATATAACTCTGAATATTAAATGGTCTGAATATTAAATGCATGCAGGTACACATAAGTGTATTTGCTAAAGGACAAAAGAGGAAGATCTGCAGGTGGGCTAAATAAAAGTCATATTATTGGCAACAAAAAAACACACACACAAAAAAAAACAATCAAATTAAAGCAAATGACACCTTTTCAGAAAGCCAGCAAGGGGTCTGTCAGCCTGATGGAATCCTCATTTCTCTGGACCATTTGGCAGAGAGTTGCACCCCTCTTTTCCTCGTTCTGCCTTAATGGCCACGCTGACAGTGACATGATATTCCACATAAAAGGAGCCAAGAGGAGCGAGACCGGGTGCAAAACTTCCATTAAAGTGATCAGAAGTTGTGTTGCTTCGAGGCCTTGACAGGGTTGCCCATTATCGCCTTGTCTGTTTTCCCCCCAGTTTAGATTTGGCTAATGCTCAGATTCTGCGTTTAAGTGCAACGCGCTTTGCTGTGAGGTTTCCTGGATCTTTATATGAAAAATGAGTCCCAACCACTGAGGCCGTAGCCACTACAAGTACGACTGACAGTTGCGAAACTTAATGAGGAACCTTTTCCTCGTGTCTCTAAGTATTTGACCATTTATACCTCATGTTTGTGTTAATGATTTTATTAATTTCTTTGCAGGAAGAAAGAGAAGAAGTTAAAGTCTTATTTAACTAAAAGTAGTAGTAGTTGTATTGGATTTTTGTGTGTGGGGATATTTAAGAAACCATTTCACAAGTGTGTACTTTATGTCCATACATGCATGTGACATTTGTTTGCAAAAATGAAGGGGGGGGGGGAGTTTGTGTATATCCAAGTGTACTAGATGCTGTGTAAACACCCCAACTCCTCCCCTCAGCCTCGTTCCGTCAGCACAACTTCAGCAAGCTAATTATAGCCGTCAATCACTGCTGTCTCCCCATAGTTTTTTTTTTTTTTTACCCAGCAGCCCCTTTGTGCCCTTGCCCACTGCCGCCCACACTGCTTACAGCCAGATTAGCTACAGCCAGGCGCCGCAACGAGCTCCACTGCATATGAGAGCGCGAGAGAGTGTGAAAAGAGGAGGGAGGGGATTCGAGGTGCTGTTGATGGGTTTTGCTGCATGCTTTGATGGAGATAGTTGCCCAACATCCATTTGGAGCCCTGTTGAGCTGTTTCTATAACAATGTAAGGTGGAGAATGTCTTAAATCTAACGACACGAATCTAGGAAAAGTTGTGGCAGTGAATGAATGTTCGACCTTTTCTTTCTTTTTCCTCTCATTAGCCTGTGTCGCTTTCATTTACATCAAAGTCACCTTTTCTTTGAAGTTATATCTAAAAGCACTTGTCTCGAGTTATGAAATCACTGTTTGCTTTTTCCTTTGTTGTGCTGCTAAAATTAATTAAAGATTTGCCACTATTTGGAACGCTAGATCAAGTTCAGTAAAGACCACAATAACGTTAATCAGCGCTGATTAAATGCTAGGCGTTATTAATTAAAACAAAGGCAACAGAAGTGGATTATTATAGGTCTCTGTAGGTATACTTGCCTGCTGAGATCTCCTCCCTCTCACCCTTCTTTATTCCTCCAGCTTGTTATTACATTTTCTACACCTGGGGGGCAGTGTTGTCTTTCCTTGTCTCAACTCATAATTACAGTTGCAGTGATATACACAGAAGCATGCTGCTGGATTTCATTTTCATATTACCATATTGGTTGGCCCTCGCTGTTGGTGAGAGGGAAATAGTGAGTCTCCCCCTGACTTCAACATCTTTAGAGTATGTGATGAGAGGGATGTCTGACCCCACTGAGGTAAGATGAGGTTTCAGACAGATGGAGGCAAAACGCGTGCATACATGTATTCAGGATGTGCATCCGGTATTTAGTAATTTCACGTAGCGCTGAAGCTTGCGACAGCCCCCCAGATCTTCTCTCATGCTTTATTTTAAATATGTGTTACTTTTTAAGGAAAACCACAAAAAAGTAGTGGCGAAAAAAGAGAAAAAGAAGGGGGGTTTGGACCTCTAGAGAAAACCAGAAAGTTTTCGATTTTGAAAAAGGGACTTTTTTGAAAAAGGACAATTGCATTTGAATGTGTTTCCACGTGACTTGAGCAATGAATCGCCGCCGTCCTAACTTGTCCTACAGGGAGCAAGATGAAGGTCCAAGAACCGTCTCTCCCATCTTTAATCACAACAACAACCATTATGACTGCTGGAACAGAACTGATCTGAAAACAGCAGCTTGCTATCTGCACCCTGCAGTGGCTCCACTGTGGATACCATTACATGATAAACACCTTTCACTATCAGAACCCAGGCGCAGTGCAGTACTCGGAGTCCAAGAAAGTTGGACTCAGAAATAGCAACAGGAAACTTGTTGGACTGATTCTGTAACTAACTTAAATAGAATCACGCATGGACCTAAAATCAAATTCGCATTTAACGCGCTGTGAACACATCAAGCTCCTGTTATATACTCTTTGAAATTTACTCTGGTAATAACAATAATAGGAGTGCATTTTTGTGATTGGAGGACCCTAATGATCAAATGATACACATTTAGAGAAGGACCATCTAAAAGCACCTGGATTTTTTGTTTTGTTTTTTGGGGGCCTGGAATATGCCAGACAATTTCAAAAATGTGGTTTAGACCATGACCACGCATACGCCATTACTCCCCGAGAGAGAGAGACACCAGCTTATAAGTGTGATTGGCTCTTTGGCCACCGTGGAGACCATTTTATTACCCTCACTGGTCTAAATCTCAGCAGGCTCATGACCATGAGCAAATGAATAGATAGTGATGTTCTGTTTACCTGCTGGGTGAAGAACTTCCACCATCAACAATTCAACAAGGCTCTGCTTGTACCTACTGTGAGATTAACTATGCATTCAATTTCTATTAGAAGAGAAAGTGATTCCAGCAGTTCATGTGCTGTGAGTGCAGGAAAAAGTTGCAAAGGTGTGCAAAGAAGCAAACTAGGTTCCTGTCAAACATAATATTCATCCCCCGGTTGATGAACACGATAAATCCGACTCACCTGTCAGCTGTTATCAAATCCTCGAATGAACATTTTGCCACTTGCAGACATTATTTGCACATCTTTATGACCTCTTCGCACGTTGCCAACAATGACATCATTTCGAATACACTTCCTATATAGGTTTTCGCAGGTGCATGGCCAAAGATCTTTGTTGTAAAAATAGCCACTGATGGTTAAATCAACTAATGCTTTAACTCAAGGAACTAATTCAAACCGTAGGTATGATATAGTTTGTGTTCCTAGGGTGAGAAGGGAGGTTTTAAGCAACAACGTTCCCACTCTGTTACATTATAGAGGAATATAAAGCCTTAATGTGTCTTTGACATGTAAATTTTAAAAGAAAGAACTAATGATTATGAAGCCAGTGCATAAGTTTAATAAGGCTGATCTGTAGCTACTCAGCTGCCTACATTCTCAAGTGTTTGGGCTGCTGGCCTATTCTTTATATCACTTTTGCTCTCTGCAAGCCAGATCCTGAGGATCAAGGTCCTCTTTAAATCCAATGGATACCAAACCTTAAAGCTGTCCCTTCATGGCCTGGACTCCGTGGCATGCTTTAAAAAACATCTTAAATCTTACCTATTAAGAGAGGCATGGAATGTTTTTGTGTTTGTGTTGTTTTTCAATGCGATGCACTTTGTGACTAGTTTCTTGTTAAAAGGAGCGAGGTCTCCTGTGAACAACCCAATAGAAATACATTTTATTTCACTGATGTTTCACACTTTCTTATATCTATCATCATTGCACTGCCCCAGTCAATTCCTCATCCAATGGTAAACGGACTGCTTCTTTTCTACTCTACCTGCTTTATATAACTTGCCTCATTTTATATGCTTTAGAGCAAGTGTTTCCTATCGAAGGTTCACACTTTGACAGACGCATTGCAGAGCAACTTGTGGATTGAACCACCAACCTTGTGATTAATAAATAACCTACCTCCGGAGCTACAGCCCCCCACTATAATTAGCCTCTATTCCATGTGCTTTGTGTCTCAGCGCTCTTCTGTCATTCTGCCTTTTAGACTCTTGCTCAATACAACCCACGTCCTTCACATCTGTACCCCATCCTGGCCAGTTAGAGACCTTTTCCAAGACTCTGCCACTTGCCACTGCCAGCAAGCGGATTTCAGGGGGTTCTGTGATACTTCCTACCATCGTTGGACAACATCTGGTTTGTAACAGAGCTTCATCAAAGTTTAATCACCAAATTGTTTAATTTTTAAACTCAGTTCTTCAATAAAATAAGTTCTTTCAAATGATCTTTCCTCGTTGAACTGAATGCAATCCAATAATCAGTCAGCAGGAAGGTAACAGGGTAACACAACACCCAATTTTCAAATGAGTATTCATGTTCTCACAAAGAACATATACTGTCAAAATAAAAGAATTATATCCTCAGTATAGACAATAAAGGTTTGTTTTATCAGTGTGTTTAAGTTTATTAATAATTAAATAGCCCAACCAACCCTGTTTTTTTCCACAAAATGTACAATATACTTGGAAATGAGTGATATCATACACTACATTTGAACTTTAAACCTTATGTGTGTGTTAGTGGTTAAAGTGTGAGCACAAATTACAGCCAAGAGGATTAGACAAGTATAAAAAAAGTACATCAAAGTTCTTAACATTGTGAATGTTAACTTTTAACATTGTTCTTGAGGTTCCATTACATGAAAGCATGTGGTAGCGTTCCATAGTGCCAAATACTAATGCCTCTACTGAGTTTTATCTCTTGAGCAGTGAGGGTCTGTTACTCTTGTGTGGCCCTGGCAGTTAATGAAGGTGCCAGGTTCGAGCCCCGACAGGTAAAACAGTGGTTTTTACCAAAATGAACATAAAGACGTTCAGCCAGAGGCTGTGTACTGTTACAAAAAGTGACATTATTTTAAAGGTTCTGTTCTTCAGCTTCTTTTTCCTTACATCTTTCTCTCTCTCTCCATTTTCTGTCTTTGTCTTTGTGTTTTTGTGTCCCTCTTGCAGGCTCTAGTGAACACAAACAGCTTTTGTCAAGGGATTTGTGGATGTGTACGACTCGAGACTGAGACTTGGGAGCACTGGGCGTGCCTTTTGTTAATAGAATACGCATGGTTGGGTCTCCCTGGGGCTGTTAGTGATGAGGGGAATGAAAATGTTAATGTTTTTGGAGCTGTCGTGGGTTCTCAAAGAGCTCTTAAATTAAACCTTTGTACATATACCCTGCCCGAGAGGAAGCATGCATTTCTTTAGAAGTGAAATATCTACGTTTCAACCCATATTTAATTGTTTTTACTGCAAAACTAACTCAAGTCATCGTTGCAAGTTCTACTGAGACTTTGTAGGTTAGGCTATTACTAAGATATATACATCTATGTATATCCAGAGAGGAAATATATTGCAGTCAGATACATAGGTTAGACCAGAGAGGCTTCAGCGGTGCAGTCGAAGAATGTCTTCGATTTTCTTGTCTTCACCATCAAAAGCAACACTTGCGTGGACACACCGGACTGCAGAAGTTGACTTTTTATTTACGGTCTCACGAACATCATCCAAAGAGGACCTGGCAGATATTCAAGTAGTGTCGGGTTCCTCAGTGTTTAGTGCTCGCTGTAAATAAACATGTCACATCAGGAAGATATTATTACTGTTGACCACTATAGTCGGGTAGTGTGGTAAACAGAGTGGCCACTGTTTAATGATCATGTCAGGCTGACAAAAACGACAAATCAGCACAAGGCTGACACTAGTAGCTGCTGTTAGAGTGCAGACAAAGACGAGGGGAATGACTGCTGTGTGATTTGTGAAGAAAATGCGGCTGCGTTGCACGCATTACTCCAAAGGCACAAGCTAACCACTAGATATCTCTGTACTTTCCTGAGTGGAACAAACAGATAAAGTGGCAGTCTGCTTTAAGGATGTACTCTGAGGTTAGCCTTGTATAGCCAGTATCCACTATATGAATCATCTTTTCCAATACAACGATCACACAATCATCCAAACATGCACTTGGAAAAAAACAAAAAACCCTACCATTCGGTCATTTACACCCGGCTGATACTCGTTCACTTCCCCTTTTCCATTTATGCGCCCTCACCAAAAGATTTAATTTATACACAGTCGAAAAAAAGAAGAGTTGTGTGGTTTCTCTAAGTCCCTTTTTCCTGCAGCAAGTGTCAGAGGCAGTTCATATTGGTGCGGCAGAAATGGGATAAAGTATTTCTGCAAATATCCATCTTGACAGTCCATAGATCAGAGAGGGAGGGAGCACTTCAATGCGTGTTCACCAGAGTGAGCGGCAGTGTCACAAAGGACGTTTTCCATGCTCTCTCCTCTTTTCACCTCAATTTATTATTGTCGGACAGGTTTTTCTATCAGCGAGTGTCCTGAAATGGAACAATGTAGATTTTCTAAGCTTTATTTAAAGCTGTGTTCTGTTTTCCCCCTAAGCTGCTAATTTGTTTAGCGTATATTCATCAATTAATCAATTTCTATCTCATGAAACCACAGGGAAATGTCTTTGCTGTTATATGCTCTTTCGTTGCAATGTATGAGAACAGAGTCATGATTCATGCAAAATGGTTGGGCTGATGCCAACTTTATCTAAAGCCGGATCATCAAGGTGAATATATGATTACATACAAACAACGATTTTGGCAATGCTGTTGTTCTTTTTAACCATTAGTTCCAAAAACCACAACAGTGATAGAAAAAGGAACATCAGGGCAGAAACAACATAAATTGGTAAAAAATAAACAACAACATTAGAACAGGTAGATGTTAGGATGTGATTGTGTGTGATAAGCGCTGCATGAGAGTGAGTGCTGTGTGGGTGTGTTGCCTTTTAGCACCTTAAATACTACGCCATTGTCATCTCTGAGTACCAATAGGTGGAGCTGATCAATCTCCAGGCCCTCCACACACCAAAGTGCACCCCCAGCATTTGAGACGCTAACCACCTAGTTGTTCCCGATGGCGGGTGAGCATTTTGAACGACAACTGTGTCGTCAGACGTGAAAGTCTGTACGTGAATGGTTGAATGGCAGACATGCTTTAAAGCACTTTACTGAGCTGAGGTTAAAAGTGCAGATTGCTTAAAAAAACAACCAACTACATTATTGACCACAATCAGTAAAAACCTTCTTTATGAACCCTGAAGCAGCTTTCTTTTCTTCTTTTTCTTTTATGGTCTTTTCTGTGTAATGCAAACCAATCTGAGCAGCGTTAAGGCACCAAAGCACCAAGACCGGGGAATTATTTTATCTATTTGTAATCAGTGTCTGATCCTCACTTTTACAAACATTCAAACAGGCATCGTTACTTGTGCCTATTCTCCAGTGAGCCATAACTGTTCCACAAACAAGCTTGGAGATAAACTCAAATCTCACATCAAATTTTACTCAGCATTTCATCAGTGCAGTCTCACCATCAAGTTCCCAAATCCTGAAGAGAATGCCAGACTGTGTCCTGCTGACATGTGCAGTCATTTGTAAAGTATGCCACAGCTGAAATGGTAGGATGATGCCAGGATGTGGCTGGTTTATCTTTCTCAGTCATTAGGGGGAGTGTGCAGTGCTTTCAGCCCATCATAATTAGACTAACAGTTGTAAAAAAAAAAATTTTTTTCCTGAACTCTAGAAATTCAATATAACATCAAATAGTGAGGATACTTCAACAGAGCTGCTGGTTGAATCGAAATGGCAGTGAGTGTCCAATTAGTTTCAGATAACCTATTCTTTTCCGCTTAGTATTAATGCCATGTAAACCAACAAACTGATATCAAAAGAGACCATCTGGAGTAGCAGACATGACTGAACACAGTGGTACAGTAATTCTACTTTGAGAAAGCACTTGCTTTACTTACTAGGAAGTACTTGCAATCGACCTCCAACAGGAAAAAAAACTCAACGCCATGACTGTGTCACATTCCTGGGTCTATTGACCCAGCGTTTTGAGTTTTAGGTTATTTGGATGTTTTAAGTTCTTTAGGGTAGCTAAGTTCATTTGTTCATTAGTTTCTCTTTGTGTTTTTCTACCCCTGTATTTAAGTTCCCCCACCCTTTGTGTTTCATGCTGCGTGTCTTATGTTATCAAGTTTGTATTATCATGTCTGTCTCATGTTTCCTGTTTTATTTTGAAGGAGTCGTGTGTTCTTTGTTCATTGTATGGCGTTTCACTTCCCTTGTCCTGTCATTAGGCTCATGTCAGTCAGCTGTTCCTCCATGTGTTCCCACTTCCCCTAATCACCTCCTGTGTATTTAAGTCCTCTGTTTTCAGTGTGTCATTGTCAGGTCCTCTGTTGTTCACGCCAAGGTTTCCATGTCATGTTTCATGTCTAGGTTTTTCTTGTTGTTTATTTAGTTCTCCCAGTTTAGGTTGATATTAGTTTACTTCAGTTTGCCTTGCCCTTTCTTTGTACCTTTTTACCAGCCTTATTAAACGGCTTGCTTTTTGTTAATACTCAAGCTTTGGTCCAAGTTCCTTCATGTCTGCATTTTGGGTCCACTCTTCACAATTAATACAGTCTGCCACCGCCAGACTGTGACAGACTGAGCAACCACCAATTTTCCTTAGTCGCACGTAAGCTGCCATTCTAATTTACCTCTAGTGTCACTGAGCAAGTAAAGACACTACGACTATTACAAAATGATCGTGTATGCTATCATTTATAGATCACAGAAAAATGAAAACTTAATATTGAAAAAAACAAGTAATCAATACAGTACAATGGTATGGTGTAAATTTCTTGTATTTTTCATGTGTAAAATCCCTGCAGTGAAGCAGACTGTATGTTTGCTGGCACTGGAGATGCCTCTGTTGCCTCATGCAGTCGCTTCATCTGGCACATTTTCACCGCCTGCACATATGGATTGTCTAAATGAACAAACTCTGGAAGTAATGCCTAACATAAAGTGACAGGTCTCATTACACTTCATATCCTCATTAAGAGTCCCAATCACGATTCAGCCCAGGTTCACATCACCAAACTCAAACAAATTTATTTCCTTCACTTATCATATTCCATTCCTAAATGATATCCCAGGGTCGGAGATATCGCTGATTATCTATCTCATTTTGGCAAGTTGTGAAATAATCAGCCTAATTGCTGTAAACTTATAAATGCTGTGCAGGTAATGTTGCATGATGGATGCACTGACTCTGACAGAGGTGAATAAAAAGAACCACCAATGAGTAGGTTCAATATACATCAACATTCCTCAGGGTTCCACGTGAACATTTCCAGATAAACTGTGACTTTACAAAGGGAACATTGCCTGCAGATGCATGAGCAGTTTTATTAGTCTGATCTTTTAGTGCAGCCCTTTTTTTAAACTTTTGGTCCACATACACAATTTTTGGATAGAGCAACAGTTCATCCTTGATTCCTCTGCAATTAACAAAGCTGTCTTCCAATGTTTGTATGTGAAAAAGACTTTAGCTTAACCTCAGAGAAGAGCCCTTTGGATTTTACTCTATGAGTTATGTACAACTAAAAAAAACAGAACCAAGGTGGGTGAAAGGTGATAAATATGTGCAGTCTATTTCATATTTTGTAGCTATTTAGTTGGTGTGTTTTCGGTGTGAGTTCAACCAGTTAGTTTAGCTGTTCTCCATCTATTGCACGACCAACCAAAGTGACATCCAGAGGTGGCAAAAGTAAAGGCATTATGTACTAAAGCAGAAGTACAGTACTCAATATGTACTCAAAGTAACAAAGTAAAAAGATAGCTCTTTGGATTTTTCTACCAGCCATTTTTTTTGCAAAACTAACTGAACCTTGTGCAATATTGGTTTGATAATAAAATGATATTAATAAATGAGAATACAAACTTTATTTCAGTTTAAAATTGATTTCTAATGAATGTAATCCAGTTGAATCAGTTAAGTAGAAAATGAGCAGAGAAAAAGAAGGAAAATTTTAAAATATTTCTATTTTCTGTTGCCAACATTGTCGAGGGTGACTTTGCCTCTAAACAGAAAATGAGTAGGTAATGGTTTAAAGTGGGATTCAGCAGGTGGGGGAACTCTAAAATCGGTCGTAGTGGCTCAGCAAGAGGTAAAGAATCTCAATTTCTATTCAGAGCTCTGGTAGTTTTTCTTTGTGTACAGGGTGTGATCAGCTGATCTGGGCTGCTGGTGCTCTGAGGTTTATTCCTCTTTGTCGATTTACACATCTGAATTTAACAAGATGTAAGCTGGTGTTTTATGAGTTGTCCTGGCTGATTTCCATCATCTACATCGACAGCACACTGTTTATGCTGTCCTCACACTAAACAGTATGAAGGTGAATATCAGTTAATGAATCTAAGCGTCATCAGCTGCACTTCAAATTTGTCTCTGATATACTTAATAAAACCTAACCATGAGCACCGCAGCCACTGTGCACCAGTTCAACACACTGTTTTATTTTAAATCCATCACATTACACGTACATGTGACAATACTAAAAACATAATGTTACATGAACAGACCTAACATCTGATTTAAAATTGTGAGGCGTACATGTAAGCATTGAATTCCCAGTTTATCAAATCCCACTAAGCAGTCCTTACCTTAAAACTATAACCTCTTTTCTTCCTCTCCTGCGCGGTCTTTTGTATCTTTTGCCATCTCTGAGTGAAGTTAGCTCTCCTCCTTTTCTCTCCCTGTGAAAAATAGCATCTGGACGCTTAGCTAGCAACACAGCTAGCTACCATGTTGTGCGAGAAAACTGCACACAAAGTTTGTGTTTGCTGATGTTTGTTGAGCTGATAGAAACTCTACGTTTGAAATAACCTGCAACTTGAAAAACATTACGCCCTTTACGCTTTCTCGCTCCTCACCTCTCTTTCGCAGTATTTTAGCATCTAGCGCTAGCCAAATGCTAAAATACTGCAATACTGTAACCTATTGACACCAGAATTTAAATACCTTGGACTCCCTATCAGGTTTTGGAACTGAAGAAGCCTTTCGGATGAGTGACGAAACATCTTCAGGAATATAAAAAAAGGAGTTCAGTTGGCTTCAACCATGACCTGAATGTCTGAAAGCCTCACAGGCCATCAGACACCATATGACTTATTGATATTTCTGTGACAGTCTGATATAAGCCTATAATAACCACTGATTTTATTTCCAGTAACCTTTTAACCATGCACTTGCACATTTCCATGGAAGTCCATCAGAGAGATTAGGGGCTGTGGTCTGCACAGGATTTTATCATGATTTTATTCAATCATGGCTTTTGCTGCAGGCTGTCTTAGAAGTGTGTTGTTTTAGTTTAAAGAACACACTTTGAGTCTGCAGGAAGTGGAATAGTAAGACCATGAAATTCCAGATATATCGGACCAGTTGACCACATACAACACTGTAACTTCCAAACCTCAAGACATACTTGCCAAGCAAACCACAAGAACAACATGACTGCTCTCCAGTGAGCACAGGCCTGCTATTTGTCATACATACAAGTAGTTCCCACGATCAAGATCAAACATTCATTATAATATTATAACTATGTGTGGGGTACATGTTATAAAGAGTTGGATTTCAGTTCTTTTTCTGTCCATACCGTACTTTGTCAAGTGGTAAAATTATCTATCATTATATTCTGAATGTTGTGTTTTGACATGAAGGGCCGTTACACATGATATGTGCTCTTCGTACAAGTTTTTTCTCCTGTTGATGTAGAGGAGATGTTGGATTTCTCCATAGCGGATAGCTGAGACGAGGGGATATCAGATAGCCTCAACACTCCAAGTGATCAATATGGGATGGTGCTATGCGATAACAAATGACTGTCATGGGGCACTCATTCAAGAAAATGAAAGCCCATTCTCCAACCCTGAAACGAAACAACAGAATTCAGTCATTTTTCATCCTTGGGGGGGGGGAATGTGTACCTGTTATGGTCTCCTTATTTTCTGTCATACTGTTACAATGGTAAATGTTTATATTAATCATGAACAAAGTTTCAGATAATAAGCTCAAGCAATTCCTTTGACCTAATAGGGAGAGAACTTGTTTCGGACATACGATGAATAGGAAATATTTGAACTGTTAAATTAACCAAAGCTACTCCTCTGAAGTTCAAGAAAAAAATATAGAGCTGGAAGTTACCATAATTTTTGCTTACTTAACAATTGTAGCTTTTATGAAAGCCACAATACCAGAGGTTTAGTAGCTAGTACCAGTACCTGTAGAATTCAGTTCTACTAACACCTGTAGCAGCTTTTGCCTAAAACAGAAAATGAAAACCTCCAGTGCATAGGCCTAGTGGGGGGCAAACTGAAGCTGCTCATGCAGATAGCCGTAAGCAAAGGAGACGATTTTTATTAGCTTTCTGGTTTCTGTTTGTAGTTCTCTTGTTGTCTAAGCCATCGGTCTAGTAGACTAGTTGACAGATTCCGAGTTTGTACCAAATAGACTTCATTGAAGGCAAACCATGATGCATGTTGAAAAGAATAAGTGCATTTTGCTACTGTTAGCAACAAAAACACTGAGTTTGGACCATTTCCTACTTGGGCAACGGAAGAAAAGATTATGGCCTTAACAGGCTAAATAGAGAAGTTTTTGTGGCTCTTTTTGGCCCCCTTTTCTGTCATAAAAATTGTTGCTTTTAGGTGATAAAGTAAATCATCATGCCCCTCCTTCTTCTAGCTTCTCACCAAAGTAAATGTTTTCCTTGTACAGTTGCACAAACAATAAATCAGTAGTGGTGGGCTGATGTTATTTGCCCTCTCGTTCCTCTCGCTCACGCTCTCATATATTCACACACGCACATCACAGACACAGACAGTAATCCTCTTAAACTGCTTTTTATGCAACCATTTGTCATCCCACTGTTGCATCTTGGGAAAATTGCAGCCCTACAGGAAAAGAAGGCAGTGAAGAAAGACAGAGAGATAGCAAACAGAATCACGTAGCAACCTTTTGTAAATGGCCACTTTTCAGAGTCATTAAAGAGGATCCAGTAGCTCAGGACTCATACTGGCAGTGAACGTCTTCCCACGCATCTTTCCTCCTAATAATCACTGTTAGCGTCGTGTAATCTCTTTCAGCTATTGACATCAGGGGGAATAAGGTGGACCTGAACCAGAAAGTAGTTATCCTTATCATTATTCTTCAATTAAAGGCCATGGGCATTAGTCTACAAGAAAGACTGGGTAAATAAAAGCCTTTTTTTCCATTTCAGTTGACTATAGAGTTAAATCTATCAGATATTTGTAACACAGTATGGATAGATCATTTCTAATTTTGCAGCCTGCTATTATTTTATTTGTCTGTGTTGGTAAATCCACTTGATTAACTATAGAAGTGAAAAACTGAAACATACACAGTACAGTAGATCATAACATTACAGTTAGAAAACCAAACCAATTGTGGCTTGTTTGGAAGGTTTCCCAAGAGAAAGTTTCTTCCCTCTTAAAAGAACGTGGCAGCATAGCTTACATTTGCAAAGTTGCATCTGAACAGACCCCAAGACTTCTAGAACAATGCCTTTTGGACTAAAGTGCAGATATTTAACCATAATGCGCAGAACAAGTATGGCATAAACCAAACACAGCATATTGACACAAACATCTCATATCAAGCAGGATGGTAGAAGGGTGATGATTTGGGCTTGTTTTGCAGCCAGAGGACCTTGACAACTTGCGCTCTTTAATTCGGCCATGAACTCCAATCTGTCCAGCAGCTAAAGCTTGGCTGAAATTTGGTCATGAAACTGGATGGTGAGCCCAAGAACAGCAGCAAATCCAAAAGTGAACAGTAGAAAAGAAAAGAATCAAGGCGCATTGATCGAATCAAAGTTCAGACCTCAACCTGACTGAAATGCAGTGGTGGGAACCTAAGAGGGCTGTGCATGAACAAATCTCGCAAATCTCAATGAACTGAGGCCACATGGTAAAGACGAGAGGGCAAAAATTATTGAGTGACTTATAAAGTCATGCAGAAAATGATTACTACAACTTCTTGCTGCTAAGGTGGTTAGACCTTAACAGCAGTCAGTTTTTCAGGGGAGCCCTGTGAAAGCTTTCTTTTTCTCATGACTGCATGCTGCTTTGCTATTTTTCTTTTTCTCTACCTCAGGCCACCATACAAACTAATGGCTGCAAGTATGGCGATGTTGGTCAGCCACCATGTTGGTCCAGATGGAAATATCTGAAGCCATTAAATGGCCCGACATAAAAGAAGTGTCCAGAAAATAAATCCTAATGACTCCGGTGATCTCCTGACTTTACCTCTAGCACCACCATGAAATGGTGATTTGTCATATTGGTTAACTACCATGGCCATTACCTCTTAATTTTAATTTGAGTTTGGCAGACTGCAGGGGCTCTCACAGCCTGAAGGGTCTATAATTATGTGTGCTTTGGTATTTCAGTGTTATTTTTCAAAATAATTGACAACCTGAGCATATATTTTATGTTTTGGCAGCCCCACTAAGACTCTAGTTGACTGGAGACATTCAGGTAGTATAAATGGATAGACTCACACGATGCTCCATTAATGCATGCCAGCATAACAGCTGTACTTAAAGGGCATTCACCGAACAGACTTGGTTAGTGCAGCTATCAGAGTTCTCCAGAGAAAGAATAGCACTTTTGTCCCTGTTTTAATGCAATGTCAACACACTTCTTTTTTTTCTTTTTA
Source organism: Haplochromis burtoni (assembly GCF_018398535.1). Classification (NCBI taxonomy): domain Eukaryota; kingdom Metazoa; phylum Chordata; class Actinopteri; order Cichliformes; family Cichlidae; genus Haplochromis; species Haplochromis burtoni. The sequence continues at coordinate 344,963 of NW_024582559.1, read as the reverse complement.
AATCACCAAACTTCTTTACCGATAAGCCCGAATAATCTAAAGCAACAACAGAGTGAGCTGCGACTTAACTCAATTTATATGCAAATGTAATATTTTCTGTGTAATGAGCTTATTGTATTATGTCAGCACTGACTTGTGTTGTTTTGTGTCATTCGGAATGAGAACCGAAATCAATATCGGTACCTTATTATTCCTGTTCTTCAAGATGGTCAGAGATTTGCATTGTGCGCTCTGCGTTGGCCTTAAATCTATGACAAGAGCTAGCAGTGCTGAACATAAAGGGGTGAACATAAAGGGGGATTATGTTTGTTAGCATTCAGTTCACACAACAGTTTCCTTCGGTGGCTGTGAGTTGCAAAGCATTGTGCGAACATGTGCTGTTTAAAAGTGTGGATTATTTGTAATGTCATCAATACACCTAATTGAAAAGTCAGCTAAAGTAGATGAAAACTGTTTGGAATGATACCTTTATGCAGTGTGTGCGTATGTGTGTGTGTGTCCCTTGTGGTTGTACAATGCGTAAATGATCCATGATGCATGTCGAACTCTTGTGTCAGCACTTTGCAGCGAATAGGTGTGATAAAAAGTGAAAAAGTTGTGATTAGTAAATGTGCATTCTTTAGATCATAGCAGGTACTGTGCACGTTTGCCTGAAGTATCATCAGTTATCACTGTATTGTTCTTTATGGCGTTGTCCTTTCATCCAATTCATAACTAAGGTTCAAATGCTATTAACGTTATTACAGTGATAAAACACACAAGAGATTTAAAGATGCATTTTCATCTGTTAACTAGCTTGATCTTGGTGTTTTGTCTTTTATAAAGGGAGGCTCACTCAGGCAGTGTTTTAAATGTTTTTAATCCAGGAGCCTGGCAACACAGCCTTATGTTAACTGTAAAGCAAAGCAATTAAGCTCATTATTGTGTCTGCATTTTGCTTGCCAACACAGGAGTGCAGAAAACGCCACAGAGCTGTGACATTTCTTATGGTAATATTCTCACTTTGTACAAAAGTGAAAATGGAGATTGAAGGTGTCAGCAAAATGTATGCGCACATCGACCACTTAATGTCTTTGCTCATGACAGCAATATTAAAGTAATACCTGGTATACTTTTGCCATTTCGTTTAGCAGAGTTCTGTCTATGTGGTGCTTTTCACAAGTGCGATAAAATGTCTAACAGGAAAAAAATGCAAACAAAAAACGACATATTTTAGATGTAAGGAACGACTGCTAGTAAAGCGGGGTGGTGTATTAGCCGAGCTGTTACAGGAACACATAGCGTGATGACTGTATTGACTTTTAGTGGGTAAAAATTCTGATATCAATAACTACATTTACTGCAGACAGTGCAGGGAGAATTTTAAATAGTGGAGTCAGGGCTGCTTTGCATACAAACACGATTGATTGCACGAGCTGTGTTCACAGCTCCTATTTCTGTGTTATTTTATATAAAGCAAACATAACTACATGGAATAACATAGGTGGATGATACCTGCTGACTTTTTAAAACTTGTTTGTAGTTTAAGTCATACTGACTTGCCCCTTTTAATAGTGGTATCAGAGACAAGGGTCATTAGTCAAAGTTGTTATTACGACCTACTGTTTTTTATTATTAGTGCTGTTAATCTCGTTAAAACGACGTTAATGCCATAACTGCATTAACGCGGCAAATCTCCGTTAGTGAGTTAGCATGGATCGCCCCTGTGTGGGGGTGCACAGTGTCAGCGCGTTAGCTCGGTTAGCTCGTTAACGTGTTAGCGCCGTGCAGCCCCACGTCATTTTAACGAGATTAACGCTGGCAGCACTAATTTTTTTGTTCAGTTTTAAACAATCTTAAGATTAAGAGAGTGAAGTTGTATACTTAAAATGCACGTATGTTATAGATAAACGTGCTAACTTGCCAAGCTAATTTGGTGACTAATGCTAACCAAACAACTAGTGAAAAAGGATGTAGTGAGTTAAAGCAAAACTTAAAAATCATCCAAAATGGGCCTGAAATTCAACTTGTTCCAGTCTAAAGTCTGTTATATTTGTAGCTCCTGTAGCTTCCTAATAGACTTTTTTGCTTTATGTTTTTTTAAAATGTATTTTATGAAGAGAAACACATTTACATTGTTTCAGAAAATGCATACTTAGCCTTATCTTGTTTCAGAAAATCAAACAAACAACTGAGATATACTACTGTGCAAAGCTCTTGAGCCTCGGATGGTGTGTCCAATGGACTTGGACAGTTACCCAAGTCCATTCTGGCTCCTTGGGCAATATTCTGGCCAGAAGGTCTTTCAAATTTTGTTTTTGGGCATTGGCTGCTTTCACTTAAGACTAGAACAATACTGTATAATGTCTGTCTGATGGGCACATTTGCCCTCCTACCAGCAGTACTGTGACTTCAAGGACAAACAACATTATTGGTGATAGGACCAGATCATCTGTCAGCTACTAGCAGGAAAGAACTGCTGGTGCCACAAACCTCGTGAAAGTTGAGTGATTTTCCCTCAAACTGCAATCAGTTTCCCCAGTTTGAAGAATCTTATAGAGCTCACTGATACCAATCCTCAATCCCCCACTGTTACAAGGCTTACAAGACCACCCGAACCACGTCAAAACATACTTTTTTGTGCTGCCTGTCTTTATTTTTTATGCTGACCATCTCCTTCATCTTGCTATACTCTGCATGGAGGTCATTGCCTTTCTGCCATCATTCCTGGTTGAAGATTTGTAAATTATTATTACTTCTGCAGGTATCATCTAAATATTTATTATTACTTAACAATGATGAGTGGTGGAGGACCTTTATAGAACTATTCCTTCAGAAAAAGTACTGATAAAACACCTCTTAGGTGAGAGGTGAAACTTATGCACAAAACCTAAAGAAGTCCAATGGCTTTCTTGTCCTGTGAGGACCTCATATTGCAAAATCTCGCTAAATAAACAGCTTTTAATTATCTTGCTTGCCCTAACAGAACACTATAGTTTACTATATGGAATGTTAACATCATGTTAACAATTGTTTTGCACACTCACCCTGTGTAACAGTGTGCAATACAAATACACTTCTTCTTCTTTTTTTTATTACTAAGTTAATATACTGTGTTGTGTTGTTTGTGTTGCGTTGTGATGTGTCATATTGTGTCGTGTTGTGTTATATGTAGTGCTGACGTAGGACAGTTTTCCAATTTCATTGTACTACTGTACTGTGTATGACTGTGCAATGACAATAAAGAGTTATCTTATCTTATCTTGTATGAAAAATCTACTTCACGTAAGAAGGTCTGTACTTTGCTGAATCCAGTAGATGTTTAAGTACGATGAGCTTCTGAATGTGATGCTTGTTTTTTTGCTAGCGCGCCTCCATAGTATAGTGTTTAACATGTTTCATTTGACAACCAAAAGATTGCTATTCTTTAGGGTTGCACCAGGACAGCCATTCAGTGTGAAACTCTGCCAAATCAAACTTGCAGAGTAACCTGTTGTGACAAGGAAGCAGCTGAAAGTAGTTTTATCCCAGTTAGTTCTTCTACTGACATAGTAGAAGTACCAAAAACATTTTGCCATCTATTTCATGATTTTATTTTTTTGGATAATTTTTCTGGAGATCGTGTGAGTAAACCGGAGCATTATATCACAGCATAGTTCCATTTCCCCCCCAAAACCACTTTGTGAACATAACCACTCTGGAAGCTGTGATTCACTCCTTCCTTAAGCTGTTGCTTTTGCAACTCCAGTCACGAAACAATAAACATCTCTGACAAAAACTGACATGTTGGCTTACAAAATGCAAACAATAGGAGTTTATAGAGGCTAATTTAGTTGTTTTCAACAGCAGTGACACATTGGAGGTCTGGTTCCATTTCTGCCAACAATGCTGTAAACAGCTGGTACTGATTCAAGAGTAAAATTTAGAGATTTATCTCAAGTGTGTGATGTTTAGAGAAACATTGCTGGGAGAGGAAGAAGCAGAGAGAAGAAAGCTAAAATAGTGCTGAAGAGTGAAAATGAGGCAGCAGTAGAGGTGGACGGACAGAGCTGGTCAACAAACCCTTAGTTTCCTCTTCACCTGACACTGTCACGATACAGGCAACATGGAGGAGGCTGAAGATGGAGGGCCGGAGGAATAGCAGTCAGGGGAAAGGAAAGCAAGCGCAGGCCAGACCCTGATAACGGAGAGCTGTCGGGGCTCAGGACAGGAGTGGGAGACATTAGCCAAATCCGGACGGATCACAAGCCTCTGGATGCAATCCAGTTTTGCGGGGCTGCGATAAGGAGGCTGATTATGTGTCACCCATCAATTCGCCCACCTCCCGCCGCTGTCTCCCTAGCCATAAATCCACTCATGACAAGCTCTGCTCCTCGGCAAATCACCCCTCTCTGCTTCGTCATTCTGTTCACTTCTGTCTGTAGCATCCTCTCAATGGTTTGCTGCTAAGAGAAAGTAAAGATGGGGATTAAGCAAGTCTGGAAGTGACTGCAAGGATTGGTTTCAATGTAAAAGAGATTAATTGATAGATCCTTTCTGAGGGAGTCAATCTTTCTGATAGGCAGGAGTGGAGTTTCTGGTTGTACTGAGAATAACACTTTATAAGCAAAGCATTTAATAAAATGTCAGAATCAGTAAAGGCACTTTCAAATGTATGTACAATAAGGTTATGAATCTTAAAATCTGATCCAGTGGGCAAATCACTGGAAAGAAATGTTAAACAATAACTGATTATAATCGCTAAAGATAATCCTTTATTTCCCCCACATGATCAGACAAATATTAACAGATCTAGAATTAGTTATTTCTTTTTTTTCAGCAATTTCCAGATGTCTGAGTTCTGCATTATTACATACAGCTTTTTGCGTTCCTATCTCTTGGCAACCTAATATTTTTCCTTCCTGTTCACACAAAGTTTTCCTTAAATAGTCACTTCAAAGTGGCATCCGCAAATTACAGCTGGTTAAATGCTTTTAGCACTTATTAATTACATTAGGAAACCAAATTGGGCAGCCGAGCTTTGATTTATTACTCAGCTAACTAGTTTTGTCACTCTGGGAATATGCAGATGGGGGCGGATGTTAGGATGTTCGCCATGAGAAAGATGGAGAGAGACAGCATGGCCAAACTCGCCCTGACCCTTAAACACAAACCCGTGCTAACCTTCATCTAAAGCAACAGAGTCCTCTCGACCCCCGCGGGGTGAAGATGAACACATTCTAGAGTTGAATAAAAGCAGAGTGATGAATAACGTGTAATTTGTCCCTCATGGGTCACTCGTTTAATCCCTCCTCACTTATGATTTACCAGGTCTTGCAGGCCCACATCCTGACCGTGGCATAAAATGCCAGTAATTATTTGCAGAAAATAAGCACAAGAGCTTTATAATTTCAGTTTGCTGTACTATAATTTATCAGCACACTAAGTGTAATCAGACACCAGTTAGATTTAAAACTATACTCTAACCATCAAACCAGTGATGCCACTGATGACATAAAATTTAATCAACCATTTAGAAATATACGTATCTTTTAAATTAATTAATTTCAGAAGTTTCACCTCTTATCCGAGAGGTTTTTTATTAGTACATCTACTGATGGAATAGTTCTATAAAATTCCTCCACTGCTTATAATTGTCAGCTAATGATAAATATTTAGATGATACCGATTCAGATTTCCATGCAAGTCTTGTAACATTGGGGGGTGTGGGAATGGTATCACTTAGCTCAACGAGCTTCTTCAAACTGGGGACACTGATAAAGAAATGGTTAAAATTCCTTTGATTTTAAGTACTGTAGATGTCAAATCTAAGGTCCAGTACTTCACTGAATGACATGTTTTTGCAGCTTGCAACTTTCATGAGGTTTGTGGCACCAGCAGTTCTTTCCAGCTAGCAGCTGACAGATGATCTGGTCCTATCACCAATAATGTTGTTTGTCCTTGGAGTCACAGTACTGCTGGCAGGAGAGCAACTGTGAGTATCAGTGATAAGTTTGGTTTAACCTGTTGATTCAACATAGATGGCTCATGAAGAAGTGGGTGGATACTGTGCACTTCTAAATCATTTCTTTATTTTTTGCAAGGAAAATGGGAAAAAATGAAACAGGAATTCTGATATTTGACCCAGACAGACATTAAACAATACTGTGCAAAAGTCTTGAGCCACCCCCCACTTCCTTCTATTTAATGCATGCGGAGATTTAGGAAACATTTGTAAAGATGCATGTATTCAGTGTATAAAAAAACTGAGTTTGTACAGTTCTAATGAGATTTATTTGGTATGACGATCACTGCCATGCTGAAAAATGACGCTGTTGCTAATCAGATGCTTTCCAGATTATTTTCTATGGTGGATCAAAATCTGATGGCAAAGATTTTACTGGTATAATTTCATCAAGTTTGTTAATCACCACCGCTGGCTTAAATGCAGTCTCAATGGCTGAGTCTCTACCATGCTAAACAGATCCCTGTCCACTGTTGTGCCTCTCTCCTGACTTCATCTGTGCATGTACAATCCAGAATGGAAATATTCATTTCACTTCTGGACTGATAAGACTTGCTACCATTAATTTTTTTTGGTCATCCTTAAGTACATCATCAAGGATGCTGTTCATCTGCTGCAAATTGTTTTTTGAGCCTGCCATCTTCTTTGTCCTACACTTGTCAGGTTTCCTCTGTTTGTTTAAGGACACACTCCACACCATGCTGAGATATGCCCAGTTTTCAACTAATATCTCTTTGGAAATCACCTTGTTGGTGAAAAAAATACTATTTTATGTCTGTCAAACTGTGTGATGTGACTCCACTAAAGGAATAGGAAGAAATTATGTGTTTTTATGGCAAAGTCCTTGAAACAAAGTGTCTAAAGATGCAATTTAAGTTTCTTTCTCCTAAGTCGTAAGTTGTCTGTTGCTGTGTATGTAGACACAACACTGGTTCCTCGAATTTTGTGCTTTTTGTTATGCTTGAATCATAGGTCAGTAGTAAGTGGCTTAACAAATCCCCCCAAAATTTGGTCAGCTACAAGGACGGGACTGAAAATGAATTAAAAACAAACAATATCCGAAGAAAAAACGATATCTGGGAGTGCTATTGCTCAAGATGGCTTCAAAAAATATCAAGAAACTTTGACTCTTTGGATGCAAAATAAACTGAAATGGGGTGGCTCAAGACTTTTGCACAATACTATATAGTAAATCTGAGTCATAGACTTGGTTAAGGCTCTTTTGTTGAAGTATGTAAATATACACATATGTCAGGAAACTGGCATATATTGGTTTCTGTCATCATTATTTTTGCTGTATCCTCACTATACATATTTGTTATCCAGAAGCAGTAGTTTAATTACCAAAATCACAATGTGCTTTAAATTTATCAGCTCTGATTATGGGACTTCCAGCCTATGTTTTCTTAGACTGGTAAAAACATGATTTCTCTATGTGCATGTTTATTTTGTTTAAGGTTACAGTCCAATGAGCTCTCTCAGCCACTGATGCTAAGGCACCCTTGTAATGTTAATAAGTGAACATGCTTTGCATTTGAAAATCAATTTGTCAAGTTATCGCTGGTCTTTCCATCCCAGCGGTGCTCTAAAGGTTGTTTCACATTCCATGCCACTGAAGGTGAAAAAATCCCCAAGATGATCAAATCTCCTAAGTGCCATGCTCGTTCACTGACTGACCCTTCTGTCCTCTCTTGGGGTTGTGGTCAGCGAACATCCAGACTGTATTAAATAACTTTAAAATGCTCTTATATAAACTTTTCTGAAACCATTTTTAGTTTTTTAATGTTACCTGAGCCAGAGATAACATTTCTTACAGTGCTGTTTGAGTATGTGCGTTGGGTTTCACAGGGGTTAAGTGCCAACGCCGCCAATAATTTCCATTAACTTTAGGTGATGGCTTTAAAGAACAAGTGCACAACACAAAGCAGAATAGCTAGATTATATCTGATAGATAACTTAAACAATTTTTCATTGAAGATGTTGTTGTTGAAGTTGTTGAGGTGCGTGTTTATCAGCTAAAATATGCTATGAGTGTTTCCGGACCACAATAAACCTTGTGAATGGTGAAATCTTCTTAATGGACTGTGAGTTTGCTGTGGCCTTGAATTTCTCATACTACCTCTGCATGGATTCTTGCATCTCTTTCTCAGATTTGCTGTGATAAATGGCTGTCAAACTCCAGCCCGTTTCTCTGCTCAAATGCTGCTTTATGCGCAGCCCCCAGTCACCGCTGCCCCGTCTAATAACTCTTCCCATGTTTAAGCAAAGCGTGTGCCTAATAGACTGATCTCAAATCACACATTAGGGGACGCTGGAGTGAGCTGAATGTCACAGTGCATTTATCTCCTCCTTGCCCCCCGACCAACCCATCTATGCTGGGACCATTATTTAACCTAAGAGAGGTCAGATCCTCCCTGTGAGGCTCGAACGGAGCATGAATTAAGCCGAATAGTGTTTCTATCATTAATGTAGCCATTGGCTGCTTTAAAAGCTCTTGGAACGCTACCGTCCTGAACTGCTTTATGGGTGTCACCGACCAAATGGAATGACGGCGGGTGGGCCTGACAGCATGTGACTCCCTCACCTGCCAGGGGAGGGGGTTGAAGGGCAAGAAGAGGGTAGAGAGCTGGGATGCTGCTAGGTCAGCACTTGGCATTCTATGAGGAGAGTAATGATCCTTAGAGAGAGATCTTCCCCTCCCTCCTTCCCTCTGCCGTCTGTGCCACATTATATATTTAGCAGAGTTCTCTTGGAGGTATTTTTTAAATTTCACTTGCTGTTGGTTTAAGTTTTTCTTACAGTTTCCTTAAAGACTTAAAAGAAGAAAAGGGGTTGTTTTTTTCCCCAAGAAACACCTAAAGCGAGTACAAAAGAAGAATAAACATAGCTCGGGGCATTTCAGTCCATCAATAACAGAGATTTTGACAATAGAAATGTTTTATAGACATGTTTGGTTTTTCAATCAATCCTAAAATGTGCATCAATTCAGTGCACTTTGGCAAGAAGTTTGGAACTGGAAAGAGAGCGAGCTACAAAAGGGATATTTTTTTATTTGACGCTAAAGATGTTTGAGCAATGAAAGGAACAGAGAAAAAAGGCTTTTGTATTCTGACTTAGAGTTTAGCGTTCAGTCGACCAACGGGAGTCAACATCAAGTGGAACAACCTGAGAAATGTACAGGTTGCAAAACAAGGCAAGTCGTGTTCTTCCTTTATCGACATTAAACTGGGTTTCATTGTTAAATTTCATCAGGCTTATAACATAATCGGTGTACAACATTCCTTAGCATTTTGGCTTCTTAGTGAGAGAATTATGCTGCAGGCTAGCTTTCAGGAGCCAACTGGACAGCTAAATTTGGATTTACCCAACAATGAGACCAAGATCCACAGCTGTGTGACCATATTGCATAGAAGACATGGCAAGACATGGCTTATTTCATATTCCCCCAACCATCTGTGATGCATAAATAAAGCTCCAGTTTTCTGACATTCCAGCAACCAAGAACTTAGTTTGTAAAGACAAATGGATTAAATAATGAAAACACACAGAAACCTCAGTCAGGTTTAGTGACTGCTAAAAACAGTGCAAATCTGATCATAAGCAGACGACTTAAACAGATGTTCTGGCCTCTGTTTTTTCCCCCTTTCTTTGTGTGCGTGTGTGGTTTTGGTTTAATTTCCATCTGAGTGTCATGGTGTAAATTAAAAGTTTATCTGGGAACACAATGTTGCAAAATTGAAAAAGGAATTATAATACGGAATAAGAATAAGAATAAAAATGCAACTATGTTGGTTCTTTTGCAACTTTGTAATTAGCTTGGCTGATATCCATGTCTCACGGTCTACCAGGGTATCTGGATGGTATTGTTTTTAATGCAGTCAATAAAACAGATGTTCCTTTTGACAGTAAAGTGACTTGGAGACGCTGTATTGACTTCATTTTTTGTAGTGCACTGCATAGCTTAAACCAACAGGGGTCATTCTCTACCGGCAGATGAGTCCAGCTGAGCTCAGCGAGCTGTGAAAGATGGCTGTCATCAATGTTCCCTCTAATTTTTCATGTGTCTGAGCGAACACACAAACTCCCTGAGCGATCCCTTGGACCACTGTGAGCAACAGCAGACGTGTGCACTGTGGTCACGCCAGCATCGAATCCATCCAAGTTACATGGTTTATTAAAATAATCAAATTACAGCATTTATGTTAGACTACTTTTCATTAACTGCTTTAGCCCACATACAATGAAAATTAAAAAAAAAATCTTGTTCATGACCTGTGTAGCATGTTAACACTATTGGAAGTAAAAAATAACTTGAACTCCAATTTTGAAAACACAACTTTCTTTCTTTCTTTCTTTCTTTCTTTTTTTTTTTTTTTTATCTCATATATGAGATAAAGGAGAACAACAGGATGTATCACTCCTGTAACACCTGTAACATTCAGCAGTCGCCTCATTGTTCTGACACACACAACAAAACTATTGACTACACTGCACACTAACTACACAAGATTTGCGCTAAACGTCGCAAATCTCTCACATCTCAAAACACCGCCGTCACTCCTAAAACTTCCCCCCGTTTCTCAACAACTAAATGCTGCCGTGTTGCTATATCATTTTTTGATTGGTCGATATGGTACATTTTTCGCCCAATTGGAAAGGGTGGGGGTTTATTTGGTTTTGTTTTTTGTTTTTGCTCACAGGTGGAGAGTGCTTTCAAGCACTTTCCTTATAAAATGCCCTTTTTACCGTTTCTTCCCGCAGTAAATATAAACAACGATAGTATTCAGGAAGAAAACCAAACATTGCATATATTTTTATCATAATTGTTCCATCTGTCCTGCTCACATCTCCAGTGGTTGTACACGTTGTCATTAACGTGGCTTCACTCCACATCAGCCACGCCGCTTTGCTAGCTAAAACAGCGGTGTCGGCACATAAGGACGCTGTCATAGCCTGTCAACGACATTGATTAGCTGCGTATATACGAATGTGAATCGCATTATTGGCTGGACTATGGGATAAGGTGGCATCGTTCTAATCCCATACGGGAGCAGCCAGTCACTTACTGACTAACACTGCAAAACATGATTGTTAACGTATTTACTTTAATTTCAATTCAGGTTAGTTTTCTTTTTTGTGCACGACGCAGATTTTCTGTGCACAGAGACCGTGCCAGCAGTGCGCAATTGCGCACGTGCACAGCTTAGAGGGAACATTGGCTGTCATGATTAGTAAACCGACTAGTAAAAATGTTGTTAGTATTGTGGTGTGGTTAGTCCTGCTGTTACATGAGATCGTCCCAAAAGAAGCTGTGCAAACTATTTGTTGGTAGAAATTTGTGGCTAAACTAAAATTTCAGTTCAGCTGTCATGTGTGACAGCTAGTGTCAGAGTGGCACCTGGCCATGAAGTATGAGAGCGGTTCATTAGTGACTGATGACCTAATTAATTAATAGAAGTTCAAATTTATGCTACTTTATAGTGCTAGCACTAGCATTGTTTTTTCCTTTGAGTTTAGGATCTCCTGTGTACTCACTGTGGCTATACATTGCTCCATTTAGGAGGTTAGGCATCAATTTACTCTGACACAGCTTATACAACACTTTTTTTTTTTTTGTAATGGTGGACATCACAGCGTTTACTATGTCATCTGTCCACATTACACCCTCCTGGATTACAGTAACCATTATAGGTCATAACCAGAAGCTGTCAGGACTCATATTTCTGGTAAGGTTTAATAAATTTATTTAGCCATACACTCACATCCCTAAATATGACAGAATCCGTCATCTACCAGGATCTCAGCCTTTTCATTTTGTTTATTTTTTTTCTCTCTTTTTTCCCCACACAGTCATAGCCATGTACTCCATGGTAAGTGGCAAAGCAGTATGATGGCATGAAGGGATAAAAATTACACACTAATTCAAGCATGAATAATAATTGGTTCTTGTTACTCTCTTCTTTGAACAAAGCTCTGCTTTGTTGGATCAAAAGCATGGATTCTTGTGCTGATTTAGGGCCAGTGAAGCTAAAGCATCATCCATTCTGACTTGTCTGAGTAAGCTGTCACAATGGATGTTGGCAGTGTCAGCTAAAAGCTCAGCTAATGTTTGGGGATGAAATAAAGCACCAAATAACACAGCTGCAACATAATAATCAAACCACATTATGCCCCTAAGCTCGAATCTCTGAGCAGGTCTTTAGAAAACGCTTTGATCTAGTTTGTCCAACTAGATGTTTTTAAGCCTCATGTGAAAGCTGATAAAACTGGTTCAGGGGGTCATCTTGGATCTTTGCATGTGATGGATCTTTACGAGGGTCCTTTGAAAGGACGTTATTTATTATACTATAACACTTCACTGGTGACCTGTGAAGGTCTAGCTTAACAATGATTTACACATCAGCTGATTCACATGCAAGTAGAAAAAGGTTTGGATACAGAATCAGTAACATCACTGAGGAGAATCAGAACATAGGGAGCTGTAAAGGTTTATCGATGAGTTAAAGGAGCTAAAGGACCTGTTTCCATGCTTTGCATTGACTCTGAAAACCAAATAAAAAACAGAATAAAAATACAGACTAAATGACATATTGGCATATGTATGTCAGCTTTCCCAATGCAATTTTGCTTTTGCAGCTGCTCAACAACAATAAGATCTGGCAACCTTCCATCCAGCAAATGGCCCTATTATTTTTGCTCCTCACTCTCCAGTTACTCTGAATAAGCAGAATTTATCTATGTCAAACAGCCTTGTCTGTGTTGTTCCTTATTTTACCTCTTCTCTTGTTGTCGCTCCACCGCTACTGCCACCCACGTACACAGACAACCCAGCACAACCCCACCACGTCAGCCTTTGCTCTTTAGAACTTGCCTCTCCCTAATGTTGTCTTTGAATTTGCAGTTTTGACTTTTGTTGTATCTTTACCTCTCCACAAGTTTCCTTTCTTCCTATTTTCAAAAAATAATAATGAAATAAAACCAGTTTCAATGTATTTGCCAGTATTTGGTTGTATTGTGGTGTACCACAGTATTCGATGAGTTTGAAAAACAGCACAATAAAAATGGGGACTTGGACTGTTCTTTTAAGTAACGGGCAGTTTTTCGATGCCCAATGTGTGGTTTTAAACATTGTACTAAAGTGTATTCAAATAAATGTGGTTATCAAGGTGTTTACATTAAAACTTGAATGAGTTAACCACGTGTTTGGCGTAATTAGCACTACTGAGAGGGCTAGCTGCCTGCTCTGGGTATAACATTGGCACAGTCTGCACCTAATGATTTCATCACTTCATAACTGTCTTTCCAACTAGGTCATTCATTCAGTCATTACTCAGAATCACAAGTAATGACTAATTATCCCAAAGGGTAAAATATAACAACCCAGATATTAAAAACTTTTCTTATTAATATTTCCCTGTCATTTTTTCATCATCATCTTATGTCTACATCACTGCTGTGCTGTGATATTAAAAATAATAAAAGATACATTTGTCAGTGGGATTTCTGCAAAACATAATCATTTAATTTAATCACTGTATGTCATGGCAGCTCTTTCCCTCAACTGGAGAATCCTTAAGTTAACCTGAGCCTTTGACTTTAAATGGTGATGACATGGCTCTTCACATCATTACTGCATTAATATGCAGTTAAGACCTTCACTGCCAAATGTAATTTGAAATCACTCTGGTGCAATTAAAATAACAGAAATCGCTGAAGGCACTTATATGGTCCTTAAAACGAAAATGTAAAACAATCAAATGTGTCTGATATTTGACGACGCACGGTGTAACGTTACCTTACCTAAACCCTAACCCTGACTAAAGAGTAAAGAGGACAGTGTTTATAGCTATTACTCATTTCCACGTCTCTTCCCTAGTTGACTTTTACATCCACAACACACAGATAGACCATGCATTTGTTGCATAAAACCACAATATACTATAGAGACAACACTACATCCCCCCCAATACTTAGGAAAATACATTAATGTATTGAAACACATATAGAAAAGATACATATACATTTAAGTACATTACATTATGGAATTATAGTGTAATTACTTTACACAATTACATCTCTGATCTGGCCAGTCCTTGACCTTTGCTTACAAGGATTTAACATCTGTGATTAATTTAATTTCTGCTGGACGTGTGTTCCACAGACAGGCTTCCTATGGATAACACCAATTATCCTATTTCAGAGCTACAGCGTGGTATTTCACAATCACCATGCTCGGTGTGACGCCATCACTAGCTTGTCTGTAAATGGAAAAAGGCTCTCTGCAGCAAAGCTGTTTATATATTTGAAAACTAATAAAAACTCTCAAAGATAAATATTTTGGATTTGACATTTATATCTGACAATGTGACAAACAAATGGGCTCCGATGCCACCAAACAGGCTTTTGAGTCATTATTTTCAGACTGGCTGTGTAAGGATGCCAGGTGCTTAATTGTAGACGGTGAGCCCATGCTGTCACACAATATGAAAAATTAGAAAATATCATGGGGATGTCTAAATAGCTGTGCTGCTGGAGCGAACGTGTGGTGTCACATTAGTGTAGATCACCTTATGTTGCAAATTCTCAACCATATTTAAAAGCAACTTTACGCATTTATCATATTTGAGTTGTGGATCTTAATTTATTTCTATGAACTTTGAATCTTAACTTTTAATTCTTCATTCTTAAGTTAATTTTAAAACCCTGAAGTGGGCTTTGTTTCTAATGGAGAAAACTTTTTCGGTTGTTTTGTTTTATTCAAATTACATTCAAGATAATTATTTTGTAGCAATCGGTGGACATCATCCATATATGCAGTTACAGTTGCCGCTGCCTTACTAGGAACAAGTACACATCATATATGTGTGCATCATCTGCATAAAGCTTACAGCCAGTGTTGAGATGCTGACAGGCAGGTCGTAGACAAACACTAACAGTGGTGAGCTGAGATCCTTGGGGAATACCCATTCTGTTTTTTGGTAAAGATGACTTCTCTTGGCCAAACCTCAGACACTGTTCCCTTGTTTAAAGATATGACTTGCAGTACTTACAGGGAACCACAGGTTTTGAGTCACGGCTACAACAGTCCCACTCTTTAGATGATTGTTGGCAAGGTTATTTTCTTGTGTTTTTTGTGCCTTTGTGCTCAGTTTGAACTTGATGATGGTTTGAACAGAGCAGCTATCGAGTGGTTTTAGTCTTAATGGATTGCATTTATATGTAGCGCTTTTCAAGACCATCAAAGCACTTTACAATTCCACTATTTATTCACCCACTGGTGTAGCCACAGCTGGCGCACAGCTGGGGCAGACTGACAGAAGCAAGGCTGCCATATCGTGCCATCAGCATGCCAACACCAACAGAAATTCTCTTGCTCAAGGACACAACGACCAAGACAGACAGAGCTGGGGATCGAACCAGCAACCTTCTGGTTATAAGATGAGCTTCCCAACCCCCTGAACCACCGTTGCCCCGAATTTATTTCTCAGTTTATACTCAAGAAGTGCTCATTGCTCAAACTGCTTTATTTTCTGGTTTCCTATAAATTCATCCCGAAATTGTAAAATAATGTTTGAACAGCTGCTTAGAAAAATACACTTTTATGTACAGACCTGCCTTCGTTTATTAATGAGAATCGGATGAACAGCAGTGCATGCTTATTCTTCCAGTGTGGACATTCGAATGACTTCATATCTGTGAATTTCAGCAGCAGTGTGCAGTGATGTGTTTGGTGGCGAGGCAGCACCGTCTGTATTTTTGCAGATGTGAGTCTGTTGCACGCTCTTTGAAGATAAGGCATGCTCCCTGATCTAAGCTCAGTGATTATTAAAAAGATACCTCAAGTCGAATTTGGCAGCGCACATCACCATCTTCATAAAACTACTCAGCAATGTATAAGCACGCATAATTTAAAATGTTCTAACTGACTGTGACAGTGGTCCCATTTTCCCTCTATAGCTTAACAGTTCTATTCATAAACCGACTATAAAGAAGCAGATCAATGTGTGATTGCTAAGTAATCACAACGCTTTTATATTTTTATACTTTGTCAGTGTGTGCGCACCTCGAGTCGAGTGCCTCCATTTCACTTTTTACCAATGCGGCGCCTGTGACTGGATAAGCAGATCGAAGCTAATGTCTGTTCCATAAACACTATCCGAGCGACGTTCCACTTGATGGGTTTTTTTATATATATTTTTTCAGACAAGAAAAGTATTTTCCTATGCTCTGTTGAGTTGATGCATAACTATTATGAAGAAAAGCAAAACCACCCAGTGTAGTCAACCACCAATCAAAACTATAATGCACATATGAGTCATTCATTCTTCCTCCCACACAGTTCAGCCGAGGTGAAAACAAGTAAGGTCAGATGACAAAGTCAGGTCGCGCACGCAAAGTGAAAACCCCCAAATTAAACATAAGATCATTCTCTTTGTTTTCCTCTCCTCATATTTTCCTTTTTATCTCTGTCCAAATTTACACACAAACACACTGCTTGAGTTTTATAGAACTGCTTCTCACTCAGATCAGAAGATGAACACAGAGTTGAACCCGCACAGGCTTCACAATTGAAATTGACGTATAGTTTCTCACATTAGAAGGGAGGTTCAAAGGCATCCTTCCAATGCATTCATATTTTATATTTAAGGCGCCCATGTTGGGCTCACTTAGAGGTTCAAAAGCTGTTCTCTCCAGCTCATATTTTTTATTGCTGTTACACCATTTTTCACACATGACAGTTTGCTAATTCACCTAATTTTCCTCCTTTCCAACTGTTTACCTATCACCATCATCACATTCGAAATCGATTGCAAAAGCCAAGGTAAAACTTCTTTGGTTCAAACAGCTAAAGTCTAACAAAATGGGAATGTTTCAGTATAACTAAAAAAGGGTGATCGTGGCTCAAGAGTTTGGAGTTCGCCTTGTGCTTGGAAAGTTGCCAGTTCGAGCCCCGGCTTGCACATTCTCGGTCGTCCAAGCCTTCACCCGTTGCCTACTGGTGGTGGTCAGAGGGCCTGGTAGCGCCAGCCTCGCCTCTGTCAGTGCACCCCAGGGTGGCTGTGGCTACAATGTAGCTTGCCATCACCAGTATGTGGATGACTGGTTGTGTAAAGCGCTTTGGGGTCCTTAGGGACTAGTAAAGCGCTATACAGGCCATTTACCATTAAAAAACAAAAAAGGTCCTCAATGATAATAGAACAGCAAGTTTTAAGGAGGGTAAGACCAACGTTATCTGAATAGACCTACATGATCAGTATATACTATGGGTTTTGTGTTTGAACATTTATATAAGTGGCAGGTTTTCTGTGTTGTCCAAAAACAGTTTTTTTCTGCTCATTGATGTTGAAAATGAAGGACTGCTTATCAGCCAGCATGTAGCCTATGGAGCAAACTCTTAGCTCATGTGTAGAATCACATGAATTCACAAGGCTACAGCATAAAAATCTCCAAACAAAAATGGTCCAGATTATGATTATTATTACTCCCTAGGATGCTTTCTCCTAGACTAATATTTCCTTCACTCAGCGTCCATCAAAGTCCTGAAAGTACCACCAACGCTATAATTTGAATCCAGGAACTTCTTGCTGTGAGGCAGCACTACTAATAAATGAGTCACTTTTCTGCTTTGGGAACTAACTTTTTATATTTTGCATCCAGTAGCCTGGATGCACAAAGTGTTTGCATACACATTCTTTCCATGTCTTTTGTTTTAAAACAGCTGTATAATATTAAATTGTGGTAGATATTCCCACCATTAAAGCTTCTCCTTCTGCCATATTTTCACAACAGCAAAGAAGAAAACTTGTCTGCAATTTGATTTTTAATTGTTTTAACAAAACCATGCATCTGCTAATCCTGCAACTATTCCGTCATATCCAGGGCATCTGCACTCATGACTTTCGTTTCCATTCCCTAAGACTTTCAACCAAAATGAAAACTACAACCCAGTGGAATTTGTTCCAGTCAATGCACTTGCTTGGTGTTTTAACCATACTAGGAAAGGTGGTGTAAATGTCTGCATTTTTCATGGGTGATGCAGTAAGGAATGCTGTGGAGAATTGAGTGTTTAGTGGAGTAGCTGGCTGAGAGGGTTAGATCTTCTCTGGCGAGCTGTGGCGACGTCGCTGAAACAGAGTAACCATTTATCATAAACTGAAAACTTGTGCCATTCTGCTGACTCTCAGCATCTTACCATCCAGCCAGACTTGGGAACGTCTTGCTTCATTTTTATTTACTTATTTCTTTAGATATCTTGGAACCCACCCCCCCTATTTTTAGTTAATTAGGTAAAAGTCCTCTGATTGGCTGATATTCAACAGGACACGCCTTCTTGAAGCTTGGTGAAGTGAATCAATGAAGGTCATCCTCTTAGGAGAGGCCATTATTACAGTATTAATTGTTAGTGAATTAAGTAGCAGTCTGCCTTCAAGTTCTTGGTGTGTTATAGACAAAGTGACGGCAAAATAGAGATAATGAAGCTTGTCTTACACTGTAAATTAATATTAGTCAAGTTTATTTACACTGCTCATTTAAAAACAGCAGCAGCTGATCCAGTCCACTTTCCCCATGTTTTTCATATATGAGTGATACTGTTAGACTTGTGACAGTAGAGTAAAGATGTTAGCCAAACTCACCCACATGATTGAAAACCTTCCATCCCACCAGAGATTCTGGTCATGTTTGTATAAAAGTGTTATATGTGTTATTGACATTTCTCTGTCTCAATGCATTTAAAGCAGAATTCTTCCTTATTTGCTCTCTTATATTATATTACAATCATGAACACATGTTAAACTTGGCCAAAGTTTCAGATGATTATTCAGTAATCAATCGTCGTTATGAAGATTCGACCAGTGTAAACACTCTGGCTCTGCATCGTGTTAAAGAATATATGCATCCTCCTTAATGTAGCCATCTCACACACAGTTCAGGCCAATTCAACTGCTATTCAGACCTTCTGTTTATGAGGAGCAGCCAACCAGAAAACAATGTTTAGGAGAGGGTGTAAGGCATGTAAGGCAGTGTTTGTCAGAGACCGCTATTAATGATTCAGTTCTGAATCATGCATAAACGTGCATAAGCAATAGAAAATGAGATACTTTTTTGATGAGGACTGTAGGTTTATTTTGCACAGTTTAAATTTAGTGTACAGTGATTGGTCTAATGAGCTGTTATCCATCTTCATTTATATGTAGCTAAATTATGGTTTACATGAAATGGCAATAATTACATTGTGTGAGTAATCACTTTATCTTTGAAGTAGGGGGAAAGATACATCCTACTGATGTGCTGGGATGTGGCCTCCATGATGTTTCCGGGGTTCATGAGGCTTTTTGGGTCGTAGCAGCACAGAGCCGCAGCGCTTGATCCACTGTGTTTTTACTGACCAATCTTAATGGCTTACTTTCTGAGTAGGGTATAGGCTCTGTAAAGACAGATTTCCACTGGATAGATGCTTGCCATCACTTTCTACTCCAGAAGCCTGTATTTGGCCAGCTTCCTTTCAACAACTTCCTCTTTAAGATCTTCTCAGGGCACAGTGCGATCTATCAGGGCAGAATGACAATGTCTAGTTGCAATGATGCTGCTGTGATATGTGCTGGAAACTTAAGTTACTTTCCCAGGTTTACCATTATCTGCCGTTTCTTAGCAGTGGAAAGGACCTGCAGCAGTTCTAGGCTGTGGTTTTAGTCACTCTCCTGCCTTGACAAATGTTATGTGCTTTCTGGGGGACAGCCTGGCCTGCTTATTGTTATGGCTGAGGTAACACTCTCAGCAACTGCCTTTAGCTTCTGGTCATGGCACCATCAGTGCCAACTCTCCCTTAAAGCTTTTGGACGGCTGCTCAGGTTGCATTCGAGTGTCCTCTCTCCAACAGTCTGAGGTCTACAGGGCTAGGTATGGTGTCTTATATAAAGTATGAGTAATTCTTCATGAAATGAATGTAGGTCAATGTAGTCTTTAAAGTGAAAGATGTTAATATGCCTGTCACACAGTGAACATAAACTTAAACTGCTTGGTTTACATCCTTCCTCCCAAATCACCAATCCCCCTTCACACAACTTGCAGATGATATCCAGCACCACTTTCCCTGGACTCTGCTCTTTACATGTATGCCAGGTTTTCAGTGACGGTGCGTAGACAGGTATTCTATTGTCTTTAGGAAAACTGACATTTTGTAACTCTTGTATTGGACCATAAATTGCACGAGGAGTCATCGCATTATTATTATTATTATTTTTATTTCTACTCCACCTCCAGCGTCAAATAATATGTTTTTACTTTTAAACTGGCTTTCATTGTCTTCTTCATTGCAAGATTTGCACGACTGAATCTGCAAACAATTCTTAAGCAGATTTGTCTGCTTTGGGTTTTGGGTTAGGAAGAAGGAGACGATTCAGAAACGAGATTCATCAGGAGATGTTACACATGCCTCAGTGAAACAGGGTAATAAAAGAATGATGAATTCCCGGCCTTAGGTGGACCATAGGCGTAGCTCAGGACTGTGACCCTTACAAATCACAGTGGTTAACACTACCTCAATTTGAAGTGATAGATTTGAAATAAGGCCTTCAGTTCTGCAGATGAGGCGAGTACAGCTCTTTCAGTTGACAGATGTGGTCTTCACGCTCAAGCCTGTAGCATCAAACATATCAAGAGAATGTGAAATAATTCCAGGTGAATTGTGATGGCTGTCATTTTGAAGTAAATTAAACAAGAGCAAATTACCCTTGTGTGTATTTTATTGTGTGTTTCCTGCAATAGGAGAATTTCGACGGCAACAGTTTACAATGAATGTAAACTGTTGTGCTGAAAAAGAGCGTAATTATCTTTGTGCTTACAAAAAGTAAAGGAAAAAAGAGAGAGCTGTTTCAACATAATCCTGTTTTTCTCAGCTTTTACTAACTTCATGGGGGGTCTTATTGTGAACAGGCAACAATCTGCAGTGACATTGATTTAAAGTGTAATGTGATGTAGGTCTATATACAGAAATGATTCACGCATTTTACATCCCTAATTGCACATTGTCCGCACAAATTCATCCAAATCCACGTCCTAATATCTTGCATGATTTTCAAAGGCATTGCATTGAAATTGCAAACATTGTGGGATTGGATATCTATGTTTAGAACGCGGTAAGTACTGGGTGGATTATTAGCTCGAGGAGCCTGCTGCAGCAACCACCTACATAGGGTGGATTTGAGGCCTATCTTTGGATGCCACCCTGGAGAATACATTGTTTCTATTTCCCTGAGTGTTAATGATATGCTTATGCTATGCAAATTTTTTTTGCACTGTTTTTAATTGTAGCGTCTGCAAGAGCCCACCTGATGTTCCACCCCCACTTAACTATAAAAAGCTAAAAATTCAATATGATAAACATGTCTGTCTCCTTACTTGAAAACTTCAGAGAATGTGGTACTTTTGAAGTTTGTTTTTTTTTCTCCTGGGCTGCGGGCTCGCTTCATTTAGTGCCTTTCTAATTGCACACGTCTAAACTTTCTTGTCTTCAGTTGGCTCTGCTACAATTTTAGCTGTTGATACAATTCAATGGTAAAAATGTGTTTAATTTCTGAGGATTCTGGAAGATGTCCTTGTCCAAAAGCTGTACCGCAATTCCTAATAAAAGATAGCTACGTCAAAATCTTATGGTGTAGTAAAGCCACAGCACAGTGTAGAGACACAGTAACTTATTGGCCAGGCTGGGTAAACCAAGTGTGTGGTTCCCAAAAGGCTTCCTCTATAAGGAATGTCATGAATTAGGATTGTAAAAGCTTTCCAAATAATAAACCTTCAAGCAGCAATGAAGAGGCCCAGCAGTTCAGCAAGGTACAGTCACCATGGCAACTTGATCTGATTATGTTAAAAGCATGGCTGCATGAATTGAAAGGAGAAAATATGTTTTTGCTGATTGCAGCGCCACCATAATGTTCAAATGAAAAGTTTGGAATTAATACATGAAACAGTGGCTGAGGTGCTGTATAGTATAATCCACAGTCTGAAGGCTTCCTCTGTGAGTTCAAGTGGCTATAACAACAACAAAAAATCTTTAAGGTAAGGCGCCGGTGTAACACATTCCTATTTCACCCTAGGGCCTCCGATGAGAAGCTATGATAACATGGAGGGTAACATGAAAGGTTATTACCGTAGAATGTATTATGTGGTATCAGCAATGCAAGCATAACAATAAAACATATTAAATATACTGTCAATAATGCAATGTACATATTTACTAGGGGTGCAACAATACTCGTATCGATATTGAACCGTTCGATACAGTGCTTTCGGTTCGGTACGCATATGTATCGAACAATACAAAAAATTTTATTTATTTTATCAACTTTTCTTCTGACGATGCTGTCTG
Source organism: Haplochromis burtoni (assembly GCF_018398535.1). Classification (NCBI taxonomy): domain Eukaryota; kingdom Metazoa; phylum Chordata; class Actinopteri; order Cichliformes; family Cichlidae; genus Haplochromis; species Haplochromis burtoni. The sequence goes on along the minus strand of NW_024582559.1, from coordinate 322,614 downwards.
TGTTGAGAGCTCAGTGGATCTGCGTTCGACTACTCCGCCTAGGCTGCACTGTCAAGCGCAGATCCACTGAGCGCAGCGCAAGCTAGCAAGACAGAAGCTAAGCTCGTTGCAACATGGCAAATTTAACCTCCCCCACCCTCATTCAGATCTGGCCTTTGGAACTATCTTGGTTTTCATGTGACGTATGACCCTGATGGTAAGAGCATCATGGACAAAAGTAAAGCAGTACGTCGGATGTGCCACGCAATGCTCAATTACATGGGTGGGAACTACTGCGTTAGTGCAGTTTGCTCGTTAATGTGTTGACGCCGTCCAGCCCCACGCACGGGGCGAGCTGCGGTAGCTCGTTAACGGAGATTTGCCGTGTTGTGGCGTTAACGTCTTTTCAGATTAACGCTGACAGCACTAGTGGGAACACAACGAATATGACTGCACATTTACTCTGACAGCATCCTAGTGCAAAGACAAGTGGAAGCAGACAAAAACAACAAGCACGCATGCTACAAACTTTACCTGAGTCATTTAGACAGCCGTTAGCATGATTCACCTGATATGTTTAATATGCTGCTGAGAATATAGCCCAGAAGAAGCGTATAGTACAGCTTTTATTTTGGAAAGAGCCATTTCTCTGTAATAAACTGTCTTTTCCAAAGATGAGTGATTCCTCAATCAGATAGATTTATTATTTTATCCCTTTGTTGTTTCAGCAACATTAAATTTAAAAACTGTATGTTTGAGTTAAAATATATATTTATAATTTTAATAAATGACAAATTAAAAAAGCATGAACATTTTTTTGCAGCGAAAAAATATCGAACCGTGACACCAAAGTATCGAACCGAACCATGAATTTTGTGTATCGTTGCACCCCTAATATTTACTGGAATGTCAACAAACATTACACTCAGTTTATACAAGTCTCTATTGCACACATTGTAAATAAATGTTTTATAAGGGCATATTTACTTGACAATGCGAAAAAATAATTTGGTCCATGCCAGAAAGATTTGAAATTTATCTCAGTTACGGTGAACAACTCACCTTATTGAGATGCTAAACATGCAACCTAGCTTGATATACTCACTTTTGTTTTATGTTATATTATGTTTCCTCCCTCACCCCAACCGGTTGCAGCAGATGGCCGCCCCTCCACGAGCCTGGTTCTGCCGGAGGTTTCTTCCTGTTAAAAGGGAGTTTTCCTTCCCACTGTCGCCAAAACACTTGCTCATAGGGGGTCATATGATTGTTGGGGTTTTCTCAGTTTTCTTTGTATTATTGTAGGGTCTTTACCTTACAGTATAAAGCGCCTTGAGCCAACTGTTGTTGGGCGATTTATAAATAAAAATGAATTGGATTGAACTGTTAATTCCAACATATCTTCAACACTGTATTTGTGAAAGGTGTGATTGCCAGCATGAATCATTATTTGACTCTGCGTGTTATGCTTAATTTGTGCCAATTTGATTGTGTCCATTTGTGGATTTCTTTGAACCTACAGAGAAACTTTTTCAATCACAGCAAGCGTTCTCCTGAGCAGTCCTCCAAAATGCCAATATGGATGATGTGGAACTGTGAGAATGCACCTATTTATTACTGGATATTTTTGGCAGGTAGACGGCCACTCCAAAGCAGTCCACCCACTGCCAGCGGACTCCCCATGTTTCCACCATAATTTTGCCTTTAGCCCTGCAATAGATTTGCAGCCTGTCCAGGGTGTACCTTTTGTCCTATGTCAGCTAGGACAGTCAACCCTAAAGTGGACAAGCCAAAAAAAAAAGAATGGTGCAAGAGCTCCGTGACCCCTTGGTGGCATTAGAGAGCTAAACAGGGCAGAAAGAATCAGGGAAATGCTCAAAAAATCAAAGTTCTAGAAACTGTTTTTACAGTACGATAGCACAAGATGAAAGAGGGTAACAGAGTTTTACCTCAAGTTTTTGTCATTTATGTTTTATCAATAGTGTAAACCACATGAAATTAGCCAAACTTTTATTTTAGGCTTATTGCAGGTTACTGGTAACTTGAAAGTTCTGCTTTTGTGGCTCATAAGTGCACTTCAGTGTCAGCGTTCTATTCATGCTGAGGCTGAAAAGAGGCTGTCAAAAAAAAAACACCCTTTCAAAACCTCTTTACATATGTGCCAGCACTCCTTTCTCCACATAGAAACTGCTGTAACACATCATTCACATTATATTCAGAAGAAGCTGTAAAGTTACGCTTAAACGTAACATTTAATGCAGTTTGAAGATGATGTACAATTTCTTTAGCTTTTATAATCATAAGAACAGTCATGGTGTTAAAATTACCTTATGACACGTGAGAAACATGGTGACACATGATTTCATATGTACAATTACATTCATTCAAAAGTAACCGATTGTCCCAAAAGTAATCTCAAATTTGTACAGAATGTTCCTCAAATTTGAATTTTCCAGACTAAACTGATCAATCATTGGTTGATTACACACTGTTTGTAACAGCATGCTACTTTGAGATGACCTTCTCTTCAGTCCTCTGAAGTGATGTTTTAATGATGCATGAAATGTGCAGATTTGCAGTGTTAGTTTTATTTCAGTGCCCTGCGCCAGCGTCAAAATTGGTCATAGGTGCTTCTATGTCATATTTATGAGAGCCGAGCTGTCTATTCAAAGAGGACCTTTTATACTCTGCACATGGGAACAGGTCAGCAAATGTCAATTGCAGTGATTCATTTTTCATGTCAGGATTGAAATGTCTCCCCCTTCCATCATACCGGATCCAACAAAGTGGTAGAGAGGACATATTTTTTAGATATTGGTTTTTTAAAGGAAAATTAAACTCCAGTTTTATCAGCTAAATGCATGTAAAACACGTGCTGCATCAATTCTCCAAGGAAATTCTCTCCACACCTGACTTGCTAGGGGTGGGGACAAAAGGGAAAATAATTTTCTCCCATTTACGTAAATTAGAAATCCAACAAAGGAGGTGCCTTCTGGCAATATCAACAATTAGAAAAGAAAGGAGGTCTGAGTAAAGCCATAAATTACATTTTCCTTAGAATTTCAATGAGGTGAGCGGTTACTTGGAAGTTATCCGTGATTGTATCTTTAATATTTCGCTGGGGCCACGAGGGTTCATATTTTTATGGTCTCTTGCTCACCAAGAAAAAAATATTTAGCAAATTAACTTTACATGTTATTCCACTGCCGTATTTTCATTAGACTTTTTAATGAGCTTTAACTACAGCCCTCAGCAAAATCTTTGGAAGGGGAAGTCTGAAGTCTGTCGTCTGTTTTGCACCCGGCGTAGAAAAGAGTTCAGCAACTGTGAATGGTTTCTATTGGCATTTCGGCAAAACAAACAAACAAAAAAATATATAATATGTGATATTTTTAGCCTGATAAATATCTAATGTTGGCTGGAAGGGCTTTGAGTTGTTTGGGAATTGTCATTGGTCTTTTAAGCTTCAATAAATTTAGGGACGAATGAATAGATGGATGGGTAAAAACAAGCTATATTTCTACCAACCATATTATAGACCATGTTTATTCACTCCAACAAGATATGTCAATCGATGTCCCTGAGTTTGTGAACCACACCCCTCAAAACAGTATAAGATTTCATGCTGGGCAGCTAGACGCAAACGCGACCCTGTGAAATAGAGAGATGTCTCTGCTGCTGCTGCTGGAGTATTGGCACCTGCTTAATGGATGTGTGGTAAATGACCCTCATTCTGCAGTGTTTGTCAGCATTAACTGCGTTCCTCTCTGCTGAGAGTAATGCCACAAAACTGCTTGGGTGACACCCTGCAGTGATTTGTCGCTTTCCAAACACACAGCATCATGACACTTCAATAATGGACCTGTGTGTTTTACCCAACAAATGGCACAATGACTGCCACGATAGATAAAACTAGCTTCATTTTTATTCAGGCAGGGCTGTTCAAGGCAGTACAACGGGGCAAGAAAAGTGCAGGTGTGCCGTCATCAACACGAGATAGATCCACATTGATGACGAATTAATGAAGAGGAATGGAGCACTATTGGAGTGCACGCACCTGAAGGGCCTGACTCCTCTGAAAGCCTGCCAATACCTGCTCAATAAGACACAAAGAGGACACAGGCCTGGAAGTTTTCATCAGAGCTGTTGTTGAGAGCTTCCTGTTTGACTTTAGGGTCATCTTAAAGTTGCATTTAAGATCTTTATAGAGACAACGTAGCAAAGTATGACGAGTCATTTTGCAATTGCTGTTGCTTAGATGTGCTGTGATTTAAAATATATAAATAAATGAAACAGAGAGGCATGACTTCTAGATTCCGTTTTGGATCTGCTCCAATAAATTACCCTGATTTGTTCGGCTCCGTGGCCAACAAATCCATTACTGTTCCCTTCACTAATCTCTTCGAGTTAGTTAGTACTTTTGCCTCTTTCTTTCCGTAGACACAGTGACAAAGGACTGATGACATGCATAAAATTCTCGCTTTCTCAGCAACTTTAATAAAAGAGCGCCACGCTTTAAAATAAGCATGCTCTTTATGCACATGCAGGAACAACATTTGCTGTCAAATCTCCCATTCCACCACATCCCAAAGGACTGAGTCAGTGAACAGTGAACTCAAGAAACAGCAGGTTGTCTTGACCATGTCTACAGTAGTAGATGCACTGAGTTGCTACCATGTGACTGCAAACAGCTGAAAAGGCGTACCTAATGAAGTGGACGGTGAGTGTACATAGTGTAAAACATACATTTCAATACTTATGATGAACATTCAATTCATTAGTGCTATGTTGAAGTTGATGTTGTTTAGCCTTCATCTCAAAATTATACACAATCTGGAGCCATAGTGATCACATTTTAATGCACTTGGTAGCCCCTTTAATATAGTTTTTCTACATGCATGGTAGTTCGAGAGCCTTCAGTAGACCCCTGAGTCAGACACCATGGCAGTCAAAGCAAGTGTCCTGTAGTGATGTCATTAATATTGCTGGATATGTATTAATTCATCCACAAGGCACCAAAACCAGTATGGCCCTTCCTGTTGGAGGTGGGCCCACAAGAGGGCAGACCAATGTAGCTCCTGCAGACTATTCCCAGGAGGGCCAACAGCACCTCACATTCAAGCTCCTACCCCGGCCTGGCTCCATATATA
>NW_024582559.1:303629-317468 GCF_018398535.1 Haplochromis burtoni | reverse complement strand
TATTTATTTTGGTCATCATAGAGTTTTTCAGAATCACTCTTTCTCTGACCTCTTAGACAGGACCAGTTTGCCTTGAGAGACCTGACCATGGGCAAAATGCTCCCTGGGATCAATGAAATGCACAAATCCTCAGGGCATGTCAGGAGTACTACCTGGGACAGACCCAGAACTTGCTGGAGAGATTATGTCTCTCGGCAGGCTCAGGAATTACTCGGTGTTCCCTCTGGATGATCTGGAAGAGGTGGACAGATTGTGGAAAGTCTGGACCTCTGCTTAGGCTGCTTCCCCTGTGAAGAAACCTAAATAAGCAGTACGAATGGATGGATGGATGGATGGATGGATGGATGGATGGATGGATGGATGGATGGATGGAACCAGGTGAGCGGAATCTGCCCTGAAACAATAGTTTTTATATTGTAAAATGCTGAATTATAACTTAAACTGTTAGCAGTCGGACGTACCGCCCACGGGACATTGGATGGTTTAGGGGACTAATAGGACTGCTAATTAAACTAACCTATTTTCCTAAACATAATCAAGTCAATTCAGTGCCTGGGCCTAACCAAATAATAAGAGAAAAGAAAATGTGAAAAAGAAATGATCAAAATTATAGCAAATGATGATCAAATGATAGCATAAAAATAGCAGCCCCAGAAAAGGGAGGATAAAGTGATAGTCCCCCTGCGTAACAGTGCCATTGGGGGAGTTGTTTTGGTGGTACATTTGCATGTTTTCAGCGAGCACTGTCATTAAAGTGGTCAATTACCCAGAAAAGAAAACGCCATAAAACCGGGAAAAGATGTGTGAAAATAATTTCACCAATAAAAATGGATAAATGTGCACACTGTTGAGGCTGTGGCTGTTGTTTTGTATTTTAGGAAGGATTTTTACAAAGGCAACACACACACATGCATATATACACATATATAGTGAAAGGTATTGAAGGAATACTCCATGCAAACATCAGCAATTTATTTCATAGTTAGCCAATAAATTTCCAAGTAGAATGAATTTAATTTTTACTGTGTTGTTTTTACTTTACTGCATGACATGTAGCCCCCAGTTATGGAGTAAATAAAATATGATGCACTTTATTTTTCCCAAAAGTTTGGAAATACTTTTGGTTTGTTTGGTTGCTGTTGTTGACTCTCTCCAGAAAAACAGAAAAGAGTCAGGAATGTCAAAAATTGAGTTTGTATTTGGGAGCTAATTAGAGTGGTTTATAGCCGATGTCATGCTAAAATAAAAACACAAGCTAATTATACAGGCAGCAGAAACCCAGAGAAAGAAGAGGAGCAAGGAGAAGAACCATCATGGAAGGACCGGCCCCTGCACGGTGTGTACCACCGGCTGATAGAAGAAGTCGCTGACATCCAGCTGGACAAAGCTGGACTGGAAAACAGCACAGAGGCACTAATCATGGCAACACAGGAACAAGTTAAAAGGACAAGATCCATAGAGGCTGGGGTCTACCACACAAGGCAAGATCCCAGGTCCAGGCTGTGCAAAGATGGCCCACATACCCGCTATAAATTTAAACCCAATCATCTTGCAGATGCAGACTTGTAATATATGGCACAGTATGGTGTTGTCCTCATGGCGAGTTTAATCAATGAACCAGAGTGGAAACTTCGTCGACATCAGCAGATCTCAGTCAAGTTAATCCAACTGCAGGTAGTTAGAAGGACACACATGCCTCGTCTACTGTCACTCCTGCAGACTTCTCCTGCCATTATGTCAGACATCTTCCTCTGTACATATAACACACAGCTGCTTGTGGCAGTTAGACAATCTTTGTAGGCTTGGGTCAAACAAAAAACAAGGTATTTGATTAAATCATCACATTAATAATTAAAAGTAAGTGACTGACTAACAGAAAGGAGAGGTGCCTTTCACACATCTTTCTGCTGCCTCAAGACGATACCGGCATACTTTTTTGAAGCTTTGAAGTGTGCTTGTTTATTATGTATTAAGTGTGCAGGAAGATCATTTGATTGCAGGCCAAAAGAAAAATGCATTTAAAATGATATTGTTCTTAAGCACAATCTTCAAGCTCAGACCGCTTCAAGGCATTTAGCTTAGTAGCTATCAAATAGAAGGACAACAATATTTACAGCAATTATAGAAAGACTCTATAATCAGTGTTTTTTAACTGAATTTTTATCATGCAGAAAGTGCGCTCAGTATGTTTTTGAACACCTGTAAATGATGATGAAATGCTGTTATAGGAATCAAAGGAAACAGTAATTCTAAACGGGTGTCGGCACAAGGAGAAATTAACAGCAATCTACCAAACAGAAACTATGAAACATCAACAGAATTCACCAGCTTGTAGCAAAAACAGACAAGATCACTTTTAGTGACACAAAGGAGGCGGGGCCTGTGTTATACTTATCGCAACTCTGAGGCAAGCAATTATAGTGACTAAGAATGCGATCAAAGAATACCATTGATATGACAGGAAGGTAAATACATTAGAAGGTAACCTATGCAGCTACAGGCTGAAATGCCCACTATTGACCAATCGACAGCAACAAAGTAGCACTCAGTGAGTGAATCACTTTATATTGGAATGGGGGGCTTCACACTATTTACCTTCAGGAAGCATAGAATGTACATAAAAGATGGAAAATGCTTTCTTCCATTTATGCAGTATCTCTGAAATTAGAAATATCCTGTCTCAGAGTGATGCTGAAAAACTAGTTCAAGCATTTATTACTTCTAGGCAGCACTACTGTAATTCATTATTATAAAATTGTATCAAACTGAATTGAAAGTAACGTTTCAGTGTGAAAAGTGAAACCAGTGATGAAGTGCCTTACACCTGTATTTTGTCAACCATTGTTACATAAAGACTTTTGATTATCTGTGTTAAATGAGAAAACAGCTCCTAGATCCCTTGCACGTTGAGCTCTGCGAGCACTTTCCTGATGATTTTATCGGCTCAGTTGCGCATTTTCTAAAATTCAGTCCTTATTAGGGTGAGATCAATCAAACAGAGTATTCTCATTGGTTAATAACCAGTCTATCACAAGTCCCTCAGTTTCTCAGTCAGATCAACTCCTCACTTCTAGTTTCAGAACACCAAGATCACCTCAAGGCTTTACAGTATCACTTCACTAATTATGAGAGGGGGTATGGGGATCTGTATCCCCTGAGCTAAGGTTTTATTTTGAATAGTTCTCTAATGTAGTTCTAATGATTGATTGTATCAGATACAGACAAATGGACTTTGAAGACCAGTCATTGACATAATGCCTGAGCAAAGAAAAATGCAAATGCAACAGATTTAAATATGGCTAGATTGTATTCATTAAAAACTCATTTGAGGGAGACAAAAACAAGAAATAGAGAGAAATAAAAGAAAACATTGGCTTATCAACGTGACAAAGATGGGAACTTTTCAGTGACATCAAATTTTTAGATCTTCATTGTTTGTGGCATTTTTTTTTTTTTTTACTAGTTACAAATGTTACACAGAGAAAGTAAAACTCATCCTGGGGAGGCCTTGACAAGTTGATTTGGCTGCCTGTAATGGAGAGCCTTTTTTATACCTGCATTTTCTCTAGCTTGCATTTCGTCTGTTCCTTTGCATGTTAACGCAACAAGAAATCTTGGTAATTTTCGGCTTTTAAGTTTCTTTAAACTATTCTCAAGACTCGTCTTTAAAGATTGCAGTGACCGTACAGCATACATCTTTAATGACTTTAAAGAACAAGAATTGGGTTTGAATTTATTTTGTATCAAAAGCATACATACATGCTCAAATTTATACATTACCAAGGTGCAACTCGATAGACACTTTTGGTAGCCATGAACAAGCATCTAGCATAATTCTGGCTGGATATTTGACCAATCTCCTTGGCAGAATTGGCAGAGTTGATTTAAATTGGTTGGTTTCCTGCCACAGACCCATTTCACAAAATTTCAACAGGGTTGAGGTCAGGAAGGACATTCTAGAAATTAAATGTCTGCCAAACACACATGATCCTAAACAAACATTAAAACCAGTATTGACGTGTGTTTGGGATCACTGTCCTTTTGAAATATCCAACTGTGTCCAAGTTTCAACCCTCTTGTTGTTGATTTGAGGTGACGTTGAAGAATTTGTAGGTAGCCCTTCTTTGCCATTATTCCATCCACTTTATGCAATGTACCCATACAACTGGCAGCAACACAGCCCCAGAGCATTAATGCTACCACCAACATGCTTGGCTGGTACAGTGTTCTTAGGTCTGAAATCCTTATCTTTAGTCCTCCAAACACACTTCTTGTTATTGTGGACAAATAACTCAGTTTTTGTCTCATCTGACCATAAAACTTTTCTCCAGATGACATTTGGTTTGTCTGTGTGGACGACTGTAAATTTGAGTTGAGCTTGAAGGTGTCTATTTTGAAGTAAGGGCTTCTTGGTTTGCACCCTCTCTGTTCACGGCGATGTCAAACTGGCGTCACTACGGGTAGTGATGCCGGTCTTCTAGCATTTCCAGTTTATGGCAGGCTTGAGCCTTGGTGGTTGTTGTATTGTTCCTGAACATCTCTCAGTGGCTGGACATAGCTGGACTGAAATACAGCACAGAGGCACTAATCATGACAGCACAGGAACAAGCTCTGAGCACAAGATCCAAAGAGGCTATCACACCAGGCACGACCCCAGGTCCAGGCTGTGTAAAGATGCCCCTGAGACAATCAGGCACATAACAACAGGGTGCAAGATGCAAGCTGGCAAGGCATACATGGAACGCTATAACCAAGTTGCTGGCATAGTATACAGAAACATCGAGTGCCGAGTATGACCTGGAAGTCCCGAGGTCAAAATGGGAGACGCCACCTAGTGTGGTCAAGATCCTGTGGTGGGACTACCAGATGTTTCAAACTGGTGGTGGCTAACCAACTGGACACAGTAGTGGTACACAAGCAGAGGAAGACAGCTGTAGTGATAGATGTATCGATACCGAATGACAGCAACATCGGGAAGAAGGAACACAAGGAGCTGGTCTGTTTGCATGAAAGAGTAGAATTGACTTTCACTGGCTGTTTTTAATTAAAAAGGCAAAGTAATATCTAATTATAGAGGGATTCACTATCATGTGTATCATTTTATTGAGTAGCACATGATGGTTTATGGTATTGAACACTGAGCTTAGATCCATAAATAACAGCCATTATAATAGCTTATGCACAAAGGAATTATTTAAAGCCCAAAATTACCATGACATTCATTCCCACGATGAGTTTATGTAAACTTTTGACCTCAACTGTAGTATTTGTGGGCTGTGGTAAAACGGGTGGTATTTTGTTAAATACTGTAATGCATCATTTTGATACTGCACACACTGCTTTTGGTTCGTGTTGACTACTGATGTTGACTAGTGTTGCCTTACTAACAGACACTGAAATGAGGACAATTTTCCAATTGGAAATCTATGTAGTTCTTCCTGCACTTTTCATGGAGCATTAAAACGAACAGCTAAATGCACAATTTTCTTATCCTTCAATACCTTTTTAAAAGTCTCCGTGCTGCCAACTCAAACTATTGAACAGGTTGTATTCTCTTTTCTTTTTATTTCTTGTAAACAAAATAAATCCTCGGATACAAGGTTTGCAGAACTGCAGCGGAGCTCAGACTCCCGCTGGCCAGTAATTTGTATTTGACAACTCAAGCAAGCAGCGTACTTTGTGTACTCACTTTGTACGAGCAAACATGTTGGCCGAATGAATGTATAGAAGCCAGATGCTTTGCAGGCACCCGGAACATTGTGCGTATGTGCCCTCTGTGGGAGCGAGATAGTGAAAGTACGGAGGGAAAAAAAGGACCTAAGGAAAGGGTAAGACAGAGGGAAAAAAGTGAATTAAATGAGGTCGAGGAGGAACATATGAACTGCGGCAGAGGAATAAAAGGAGGATCAGTCAAGAGAACAAAGTCAAGCTAACAAGGTGGGAGTAGAGAAAAATGATTAGAAAAAATATTTTAAAAACTAGGACCAGTAGTGAACATTGTCAGCTTAATACCAGTGGAAAGCAAAAGTTTTCTGCAATACTAAGTTACTATGAAAATGTACAATGAGGAGTTGATTAATTTAATTGTTTATAACACATTTAAGTGCTTCATGTACTTTTATGTATTTACTCGATGCAATAATCGGGTAGCCGGTGGTGGACAGAGTGTCATTCTCTTAGCGAGGTTTGTTTGCCAGGTGATCAATTATCAGTACTTTTGCTGTATAATGCAGAACACTTTTCCATTAGGCCTTAGCTCCTGCATAAAGATATACAACTTTAATTTAAGCATAGGTCTCATAGGCTAATGTGAGTGTAGGAGTGATGTTCCTGCACTGTAACACTATTTTATTTCCTTTTTCTCAACACACATTACATATCTATACGGGTCTTTAAGGCCAAATAGCTCTCAAGCAAACAGAGAAAATGCATTTATTATGACATTCAGCCTACATGTTAAAAGTTCCTCAAGGTGTTTTTGAAGGCGAGTTGTGCTCTGGGGTGTTTATGTGTGTGGGTCCTGGCTTGGTTATTTAATGCATATACACAGAGTGAAACAACACAGTCTAACAATGGAAGCATTTCAGCAATAAATACTAAACTTTAATGCTAAGTAAGTATGTAAGATTTGTAAAATGTTTCGGAGAATCAAAACTGAGCATTTACATAATCCATGTAAGTAAATCAAAATCACACGTAACGTTATTTAACAGTACAAAGGGGAGTTGTAGCACTAGCACAACTGTAGTTTCACACTGGCAATGTGCCGCCACCTTGTTTGATTTTTGAGCTACAGACAAAATGAGCTTAACATTCATTATAATAGTTTTAAGAGTTTACTAGGGTGTTATTTAATCTGTTCATCAGCTCAGTGCTACAAAGTCTTTTTGGATATAAATCTGATTTATAATTAAATGACTTGGTGTGCAGTCAATTAGACATGTTTCTCCTTACTGGCCCAAAGATACAGATATTAATTTCACATTTCAGAGGGCATCGACAATGTCTGCTAGCAAGTCTGTCCCCTTTAACAGGCTTTGAGATAGGGAGACAGAGCAGCATCTGATGCTCCTTAGTGGCTTAAATTAGATTTCTTTGTATGAAGCAATATTAATAAAATATCCTCTTCATTCTCTTTTCTTTTTTATTCTCAATTCACTTGACAAATAGCTTCTTTTCAAGGATGGCCCGGACCACGTTTGTGAAATACTGCTTCAGGCATTGCTGTGTATGTCACTGTTCCTGTTTGCTCTGCTGGCCATTCTATTAGATTGCATACAATCGCGAGACAGTATATAATTTGATTTCCACTATGCTGACTGCGCCATTAGAGTCTTAGATCAATAACATAGCAGTAGAATTACTAAGAATAAGAATGGCAATGTGTGCTAAAACTGACTAAAACAAAAATAGCAACGCAATGAACAGAGATGTTCAACAAGTAAAATTTCATCGGTCATTTTGTTTCCTCCTTTTGGAAGACTTGTTGCACACAGGCAGTGATTCTCTGATGGTAGAATGCACTTTTATAATTGTTTGTTTGTAAACCAACACTAAATGCATTTCTTTGTCAGTGATACGTGCATCAGAAATGCAGAACAGTTATGCCACCGAACTCAATCATATTCCTCATCTATGAGTTCTATTCATTTAGACACTTTGGGCTAAAGATGGTCTAATGCTATCCATTCTTTATCCAGGCAGTCAAATGTCATGTCCTTCCACTAAAATCCTAACGATTCACTGACTGATTATTCTTCATTATGCTCTCACGCCTGCCTGAAGTCTGTCCCATCATCTTCTTTGGTCTTTAATGGCAATTCCTATGATTAATTGAATCTATTTTTGTTTTACATGGCGGGTGACGTGGTACGACCGCTTATCAGTTTCTCGTCATTAGGTGGTAGGGCTTGACAATGGGGCCGCTGGCTTGGGTCGACATGACTTATCGGGATAATATATGGCCTCGGGGTTTCAGGTTCAGTATCCTTCCCCACAGGTAATAAGTCTTCGTTTTTGCAGCCATGGTTGGCCCGTCAGTCTGCCGGGTATCCGGTCTTGTAGCGCTATCCCGCTGGGCCGCAAGACGGCTGATGACATAATGTGTAATTTTCTGACCTTAGTATAATTATTTTAAGCGATATCCCTGAAAAGTTTCACTTTAAATTTGACATTTTGTGCTTTTGAATGCGTTTAAGAACGAATACTGATACTTGAGTTATGATGATGATACTATGATGCTAAAAAAAGATATCTGGATGTTAGTTCATGTTTTTAAAGACATTTCAATTAATTTGAGCATGACAGCATCTGCCGATCCTGGACTCTATGGAGGTGACTCTGTTTATGAATTATTTAATTACGTTAAATTAATTTCAAATGATTTTTCTTTCAAAGCGAGTAGTTTTAAAGGTCCATTTCTAATTTGACTTCTCCTTTGTGTTTCAACACATGCCACACTGAAAAGTACTCGCAGTATGTGGCTTGTTTTAAACGGGAGGCCTGTTTTACCTTTTAATTTGCATTTTAGTGCCTTTATGATGATTTTTCTTTCATATGCCTTTTTCTTTCTTAATGTTTTACTTCATTATGTAAAGCACTTTGAATTGCCTTCATGTAGGAAATGTGCCATACAAATAAACTTCCTTCCTCTGCCTTTTTAATGAATAAACCTGACAGCAGGATCAGACTTCACATTCTCTTTGTACTCTCTCTAATGGCATAGAAGCTGTCCCCGCACCAGCTCAAAGACCTCATGACAAGCCTCATTCGAGCCAAAGTACAAAGTGACTGTGAGATTAGCCAGACATGACATGCCAGGGAAGGTGGGGAAGCTGGTGATAATGCCATCGGCAGCAGTCTGGGTCAGCTTAGTGCCAGAATAGAAGTTGGCAGGATTGGCATCCCTTACATCCTGCACAGAGATGCCAGGTACCTGTGGGACAAGTGATGTGTGACCAATGTCATGTCTTCAGTGTTACAATTTGCATTTAGCACAGGCTGTCTATTGTACTGCATCATCACAAAGGAATGGTAGGCATAAGCACATTGTCATTTTTTACTGTCAGATATCTTACAGAGGCAGAAACTGGTTAAAATTGAGAAACAAAGGCAACTATTGCAGATATTTTAAATGTAATCTTCCTATGTTTGTGTGAAGGGAAATATGCAGCTTGAGCTCCATCGTGCCCTGTTATGTCTGCTTGTAAACTGGGACGAGAAGTGCCACTGTCTTCCAGCCTCTTACCCCTTTACCATACAGAATGTCCAAAAATAATCTAGCACTTTATTTTCCAAGTATTCCTCTAAACAAAACCTGTGCATATGTGACTTGTTTGAAACCTCTTGTCATGTAGCAGGTGAAAAATGTCACACCGATCTGTGCATCTCGCACTTCCCAGCTCACATAATCCAGTGAGGTTTTTGAGTGGTTTCACTTGAATTTTCTGTGCTACACAAGATGAGTTTACTGGGCTGCAGATAACTCGAATGGATTGGTGCAAGGCATGCCAAAGTTCAAGTGAGCAGCACTTCATTTTGCAAACTATTTCACCTTCTCATTCACCATCAACAGGGAGATTTCTAATGCTTCTGACGTGGACATTAATGGTTAGATGTTGATGATGATAATAGAATAACAACACTTTATTTCATATAATGACAAACCATTGTTAGGGGGTTCTTTTGTATTCTCTTCACCACAAACACAATGGTGAGCTTCAATAATGTAATATTATCCTGTGTGGTTTCATGATTAGATTAGATATACATGCATATTTATTTATTATTTGTATATTTTTCATTCCATTTTTCTGCTGCAAATATTGTCGTTGAAGCTACAGTCATGCACAGAACATAGAACTACTTCAAGCAACTTACTAGCATGAGTTTGAGGGTCCTGCTCAGTATCTAGGACTGAACTCTTCTGCACAGAGATCTCAGGTGTTGTTCTTAGGATCAGTTAGAGCTACTCGTCCAGTTTGGGGTCACTGCCACGAGTGTCCGCTGGATTACTTTTGCCCTAACCTTCCACATCTTCTGTAGGTCTTCTTGCTCAGCCACTTCTGCTGTCTGCTGGTGGGAGGTAGCATGCATTGGCCTGCTTTGAATGATGATTCCTCTCCTTGCTCTTCTTCTTTCTCGAGTTTCTGATGCCTGAGGTATTGACTAAGCACACGACCAGTTATGGCCATCTTCCTGATGTACTGGATATTAGCTGCTTCATCCTACACTCACTAGTCCTTGGCCTCCTTCCTTCTGCTTAGTGTACAGTGTCAGGGTGCTGGATTTGAGATGATACCCTACATGCAAACATGTGACCTCTCCATGGTTTTCCTGTGGGAATCCAAGGTACGAGGTAGCTTTCCTCAATGTCTGTAGTGTTGCCTCCTTGCAGTGCAGTCCCCTCATTTCTGACTACTTTCCCTTTTTGTTACCATCTGACTAATCTTCTCCAGTCCAAATGACATTACAGTGTCATTGCTATAGATCCTAGTGGTGTGGATCACTAAGTGGATGTGTCATTCACTCATGGCACACAGCTTTATAGCATCCATGTAGAGGAGGTTGCTAATAATTCTTCCATTCTGTAATTGGTATCCGTAGCCAGTCTTGTTTATGATCTGGATGAGGGGTTTAGGCTTATGCAGGACCCCAGTAGGGACAGAGCATCTCCTTGGTAAATCCTGCACTTGATGGTGACTTGTGTAACTGGCCTGCAGTTGGCCTTTAGTGTTTTTCCCCACATTCCCATCAAATTCATGATGAAGGCTCTTAGGATCTTGTTCATCTTGTACAGTTTTAGGCATTCCAGGATCCATGTGTAGGGCATGAGTCGTTGTTCAGTCTGGTCTTACAGTCTTGAGTGACTGCTCTATCTAAACTGCCCCTCTGGTGTTTCTGCCAATACCTTTTTAGACCCCGCTCATGTGCCTGTTCATTTTAGTCGCTTTGATGCCTGACAGGAGCTTCCATGTTGTTCTGAGGCAGGTTATTTCCCAGTAAGTTGATGAGACTGGCCCCTTATGGAGATCCTTGGGGATCAGGACTGTCCGGCCTTCGGTTACCCATTCCAGATGCGTTTAATCCATTAGTAGCTAATTCATTTGTGCCACCAGACATTTCTGAAATGCAGTTAGCTTTGTTAGCCAGTAGGTGTGAAACATGTCATGTGTCAGATGCCTGCTGCTGTCCAACAGTTCATGCTTGAGGCACTTTTTTGGATGTCTGCCACTGTGATGGTTACTGAATCTTTTTCAGGGAGGTTGCTGTGGTCAACTCCTGTAACCTCTAGCTATTGACCACTGTTATGTGTTGTGTACTTCTCCTGTATCCTTTTTTAGTATTACTCAGTTTCCAACCTTGGTGAGCTGTATGGGCTCAAAATGTGGTCATAAATATTTTGTACTTGTAAATCAGTTTTGTACTTGTAAATCAGGATTTGTATGAGTAAAAAGAATTTGTGTGTGCGTAAAAAAGATTTGTGTGTGGACCAAAAAAACCGTGTGAATCTCTGCAAGTTACAATTACGAATTTTGACCCTATTTTTCTTCCTTTCATCTGATTGGTCAATGTCATGTCAATCACAAATGTAACAATCCAATCAGAGAACAGATGGGTTTGGCTGTCGGAGGGGAGCTTTTTTGAACTGCAGGTCCTTGAAGGGAATAAATGCCCTTTTACATGCCAATCCAGCATTTTCCTTCATCACCACGAAGGAAAACAGTCTGTGGTCGTCCGAGTTTGGTGATTTTTGTGTCACAGGTCTACGTGCTTAATACAGGGACTTCCACAGCCTTTTCAACAGCGCTGCGGACCGCGGGGTGGGGGCGGGCAGTGTTTTGGAAATGACAGTCTTCACTACAAAGCTTTCTTCGTTATGAATTAGCACACACGTTTTTATTGAACATTTGAAAAACTAGCAAAAAAATCAGAAACTCTTGTAGAGGACATAAAGTCAGAGATAGAAACGACAAGGAGCAGGTGCATCTAGTACAGGTAGAGCTGCTGCAAAAACCCACAGAGCCCAGCAGCCAGCGCAACAAATTCTGGATCCTTTGCTTTTAGTTAGCAGTTAGCATTAGCAGTACATCCTGCGTCCGATGTGAAAGGACTTTTATGCTGCGCACTGTGACTCACAGCAATGGTCCCGGGTCAGCCCTGACTTTGTGTTAAACTAATCCTAAAGTAATAATGTATTTCTAACCACTGATATACCACAACTTTTTCCTTTCAACAGCTGCTGAAAGTTAACGGACCTAGCTGCTATTGGATATTTATATAGAGATTCTCCAGCTTCAAACTGTATTACCCTTCAAGGACCTGCAGTTCAAAAAAGCCCCCCTCCGACAGCCAAACCCATCTGTTCTCTGATTGGATTGTTACATTTGTGATTGACATGACATTGACCAATCAGATGAAAGGAAGAAAAATCGGGTCAAAATTCGTACTTGTAACTTGCAGAGATTCACACGTTTTTTGGTCCACACACAAATCTTTTTTACGCACACACAAATTCTTTTTACACATACAAATCCTGATTTACAAGTACAAAACTGATTTACAAGTACAAAACATTTATGACCACATTTTGAGCCCATAGAGCTTTGAGCCCAAATGTTGTTCCCCTGCCACAGAGTGTACACCTTGGATGGTTCAGTGGACAACAGCTGGTTTATTCTTCTGGCTTCTATCTCTCTAGTATACCTCTTCAGGCGGTTGGGCTTGGCAGTTTCTGAGGCCTCAGTAATGGACAGTTTGCTGTATACTTAGGCATCCCTTTCTGCAGCGCCCCATATTTCAGACCCCTTGGGGCTCAAGAGGTTAATATGATCTGTTTATTGCCTATGTAAGAAGATAGCATTTATTATTTCAATTAAAAGCAGTTTACCTTGGGTTTCTGAGTTTTTTTTCCTTTTTTGCTATTGTTCTTTGGTGTGTGTGTGTGTGTGTGTGTGTGTGTGTGTGTGTGTGTGTGTGTGTGTGTGTGTGTGAGTGAGAGAGAGAGAGATTCACGGTATATTTCTCTACCTCTACTTTACTTTTTAAACAGAGCTCAAAAAAGGTTCTTTGGAGAGGATGAAGCAACACACACACACACAAACACACACACACACACACACTTTTACTTTCCCATTTCTGTCACTAATGGCTCAGTCCCAGTAGAGTAAAAATAGCATAGCAACCTTTTTGTGACCAGGGAAAATCAGTGGTTGCCAGGTAATTGCATTTAATTTTTTCTTATTTGGTAACAGAGGTAGTTTTGGAATCCTGAATAGTATCAGAATTTTTGTTTCAAATCTATGAGGTTCTGTCTGGACTCTGCATGTAAGTAGTTAATATAAATTTATTTTTAATGTGAATTTTTGACAGCAACAGAAATGCAGCAAACAACAAAAAAATTACAGTTTTTGTCAGTTAATCCCTGTTAATTGCTGTATTATCACAAATACATTAGAGCTAACTGGCAAAGCAATTATTTGACTGCATTCAATTGTGAATTGATGTCAGACTTATTGCATTTTTCAGTGTTTTATTGTCGTCTTGACTCACCCGAGTTGCTTTGAAGATGGTAACTAACCGTGATCGGTCATAGACCTGGTCCCCATCTTTAAGCAAACATGATTACAATAATTTTGGTTGTGCCACAGTCACTGTTTTCACTAGTGTAACTCCTGCATAAAAAGTTAAGATTAGGTATATTTTAAAACCCCTAATTTAAAAATATATATAAATATATATATATATATTTTAGTTTAACCTATGATCTATGATCTACTCACCTCACAACTAACCCTGTGCTATTAATTTAAATTTATTCAGTTCAATTGTATTTACATA
>NW_024582559.1:285792-291936 GCF_018398535.1 Haplochromis burtoni | reverse complement strand
CATCTAACTATGAAAAAATTACACTCCAAAAGACCCCGGGCTTCTGACAAAACAACCCGGGCTTAAGCCCAGTAAGCCACCCCCAGGCTCCGCCCCTGCCCTAACTTGGATTAATCATTTTCTGTTTGGCTTTATCAGATCATTTTATTACATTATTATGGAGGAATTTAGGCCCACTCAACTAATTGTTGATTAGTATCAATAACAGGCTTAGCTAATAGCTAACCTAGCTGTTGTTCATCTTAGCTAATAGCTAAATTAGCTGTTGTTCATCTTAGCTAATAGCTAAATTAGCTGTTGTTCATCTTAGCTAATAGCTACAAGAAAGACTCTAAAATGCAAGTAAATGAATAAATGAATAACAACTTGCCCAGGATTACAATACCAGAAGTCCAATGTCCTTTCAAACTAAAGCAACATGTGCCATACTGACTTAACCTGCATCTCTGGCCTTTGTGGCTTTGTCGACAAAACTTTCTACTGCCTGAGGATAACAGAATTATTATTGAAAGAAGGAAACATACAACTAATGCACTCACCGACACTGAGTCAAGGACCTGGTGTGCCTTCACCTTACTGAAGGTTTAAAACTCAGCAAGATAACTGTTGTTCAAGTCTATACGATAAATAAAACGTGCTGAGTATGATAGCATCTGAAGATAATTTAAGATGTCATTACCGATTTTAAGGTATCATTAAGGATAAGCACTCAGAGATGGATGGTTTTTATTGGCAACAGGCACAATGAGTAGCTCTGCCCTGATTTCTAGCCTATATTGATGGGGTTCAGACAGACCTGGCATGCATAGTTTGTTACAGTGGCTAAGCCATGAATAGATAATCACCCTTTGGGAGAAGGGTTTAGCAAAGGGTCAATTGAGTTTATTTGATTTCTTCAAGCCAAACAAACTTCCAGCAATACATTATTCAGATTTTAGCACATACTGTTGTTTCTGTGGAAACATATTGGGGTTGTGGTAAGAGACCTGAAAACACTCCACACACTGTACGCTGTCACTGAAGGATAGATGTGGTATATTTATCAGTCTCTCTCTTAGACGTGGTTCACCAGAGTGATTTCAACTTGGGATGTGCATAGCATGAGGACATACACTTTAAATTTTTTCACCAGAAATGGATTTTATTTTATTTTTTGGGCAATATTTTGATTTCAGCATTCCACAATTTGTATGATAGTAAACACTGTGCTATCAAAGCAGTTCTCTGGGTGCTCACTGCATCTTTACTGTGTTTATTGAATCTGAACAGAGTACACCACAGGGCATAATCTTAATATTTCTTGAAATACGCCATCAGGCCTGACATATTGGCCTGCTCTGTGCCACCCATCTGCTCACAGCTGGGCATAGTGGCAGCAGCCAGTGCAGACCATAGTCAGTGCCACAGGGGTTAGGGCTGGAAAGGAGGGGAACTGTTCTAATGAGAGGCATCCGCACAGACTCCCCATCTATGGAAATATAACAGAAAACAGACCAGTGTTTCCCCTCTGAGTTTCCCATCTCTTTTCGTGACCTAGTGGGAGATGAATGGCTTCATTTTCTTTTGCCCTCGGTTAAAGCAGCATCTTGTCCACTCATTGCCTCTCTCGTCAACTGATGTTGGGAGAGTAAGGAGAAACGTGCTGGTAACATGCCAGGGATTGCTTTTTATGTGTCAACAGAAAGACACATGAGCAAAGCAGGCAACATAAAGGCTTGCAGGCAAATTGGATTTGAGTAATGACTCACACTGTCACAGCAGACAGAGACGTGAAATGAACACCCGGGACTTTACCCGGCTGTAGCAAACTAAAGCAGACCACAGTAGTCAAAACAAAGCTGGGTTATTTAGTTATTGGTCTGAGTTTCTTCAACCTTAAGGTCAGGAGTATAAATGTCTTGATGACGCTGCGTGTTGCGCGCTGCAGTGATCAGTTAACCACTGAAATAGGACAATAGCTTTCTGAGTCCTAGTTACATTTAAACCAAATACACTCTAAATATGTTTGAAAAAGCCCACACCGGAATCTCAATACTTGTCATTCAAGCTTTGTCCTTCAGTGATCACCAAGCTTAAAAAATGATAACGTATTCGTAACAGTAACTAAGAATACTGTTTTGTTGTTACCCTTCTTGTTCAAAGCATTTCATACAGAAAAAAAGGCTTCACTAACAAGTGACACCACCATCACAGCCCAAAGGAGAAAGCTGCCGATCCTGCCAGTGTTAGGATGTGGACAAACAGAATTTAAGATTAAAGAGTCACTCTAGCCTGGTGTCATTCTGAATAGACTGACTTCTATGTCACGGGAGAAAGTAATTGCCATAAACAAAAACAACAGTACAGACCACAGACTAAACCATAGCTTACAGCTCATTTCAAAGCTTGGTTTTGCCTACATTATGAATTAAAGCTGTTATATAACTATAAGCTATATGTAAAGAATTTCCATTACTGTAGGAGAATTTCCAGTAAATATTGTGTTCTTTAAATAGGCTCGATGGCTGCACTCATCCTAATCGCTTCATCTCTACATCTCTTCTTCACTCAAATCAAGGATCCAAACCTAACCCCCCACCCTCACCTCTTTCACTCAAGTGCGGCTGGCCGAGAGCTGATGAAGTGGTGGCCATTTTTATGTAACAGATACGAAATGGGGAAACTCCTCTGATGCTATCATGGACTGTGTTATTATCAAGTTCACTGACACTCCAGGAAAAGTGGAAGATTAATGTTTTTCACACGGAAGTAGCACAACTTAGACAGTTACAAAGCAAACAACAGCTCGAGGATTCCCTAGAATATATCTGTGGGACTTTAAGATATGTTCTACTGCACCTAACCTAAAAACCTAAAACATAGCATTAGCAGTGGATCATAGCTACCGTGAGCTACCTACATACATAAACCCTTGCCTGTGAAGACATCTGTAAAAGAGATTTGATAAATAAAGGGTGATAGGGAGTCACATTGTACTGAGGCAGCATAGACTCAGTAAATACAGAATGGCAACTACTTGGGGAAAGGCTTCATTTTCATTGGCAGCTCACTGAAACTTGCCAGCATTGATTAGTCATAATCACCTCCAACCACACAAAAGAGAATAAATGGCAAAAGCTCCTTATTCCATCTCTTCTATTCTTTCTGTAGCAACCAGCCTTCTAATCCAATTATGGTCACACGGTGCTCAAGGAATCTCGTCTGAAATCAGCCTTTGTTGTTTCATCCTCACGAGCTGCATTTACTCAGCAAATGTGAGTACCACATTTCTAGTCTCTCACATTCAGCTGAATGTAATATTCTAGGAGACTAGCACCAACTGTTAAGTAGGTTTTTGTTAAGACCAGTTTTGTAAATGGACCAACCAAGCATAAGCCAGGCTTTGTGATGCAGTTGTATGAACATGCACACATCTCTGTGCCCATTGCCTAGTAGCCTGCTCACTTGCAGCCACTATATACAGTAGCATCAACTGAAAATACGTCATTGATCGACTGGGACACATTTTCAGTGATGTACTCGAGGTCCCTAGGTGTTTCTGGTCTTTCAACATCTTTCGCCCTCACTCAGAAAACCTAGCCAGGTGTTCCGGCAGCACTAGCCCACGGGAATATTCTTCCTAATCCAAAACCAACTTGAGGCCCTTTTTCACCCATATGGAAAAGATATATATAAATCTTATAAAGTTTGTATCTGTCTTGTGTGAAACTTGTATGAAAAGCATATAAGTGTGAAAACAGATATAAGATCCCTTGAAAAATTATATAATGAAACTTGTATGTTTTGGATACTTACTAAAACAATGTATGAAAGTAATGCGAAAGTGGCCACTTTCATGAGTAAATCATGTAAGCCTTATATGATTTACTCATGAAAGTGGCCACTTTCATGAGTAATCACATATAAGTTTTTACTATTTCTTTTCCGTATGGGCACCTCCATTGTGAACTTGTGAGCCATAATGCTACTCTGCATTACTTTAATGCAAAGTAGCATCTAGAATACAGGAGAAGGATATTTGTTCTGCAGATCCTCTGCTCCTCTTTTCAATAGGCTTGCAGCGTGACTCCCAGCCTCTTTTCTTGCAGAGCTCCATGAGCTCTTGGTATGTGGATTACTTCCTTTCATTCACTCCCTCCATGCGGTCCTCCCTGGAAGCTGGAAGCTCTAATGAGAGCACCTGCTTGGAGGAGATTGATGCCAGCACCACATCTGGCTTCAACAAAGTTTCCACACATGGTCTGGGAACTTTAGCTGCCCTCCCAGATTGACTCATAGCTCCCACTCCAATGCTGAGGTAAGCAGCCCCACTGCTGGTCTGCGCTGTGGTTGTGACAGTTCCTCATGATGAAAGCAATATTCCTATTTAGGAATACAGCAGACATGTTTGTTCTAGAATAGCTTTGGAGATAGTATCAGCAATTGTCTTTAGCATCTGGTCATGCTACAGTAATGACTTTCCCCCCTTGCAGGATCTGTCTGTCAGATGTTGGTCCACAAGATCTTCTCCAAACTATAGTCCCTGCTTATCCATGCACTCTGCTTCTACATGTCCACCATCCTGCTGTTCCTCCTTGACTCCAGCCCACACAACCTCCAGGACTGGATGGTACCGGTCCTTGCCAAAGCAATCACTTTCACCTGGGAAGCTGCTGTTTATCATAAATGAAATCGAACACAGTTATGGATTATATTTAGTCCCATGGATTGGCGATGAAATGCCAACAACTGCTCCTATTAGAAAGCACATTATCATTTATTTTGATTTATTGTGATTTTGTGCAAATAAATGCATGTAAAATCTAATGGAGTCAATAGATTAGTAACCTAGAAAATGGAGCTTTCTAACATGTTTTTTAATGTGCACAGTGTGAGAGCTTATTTTAACCCAAATGCTGATCTTTCCCTAAACCAGTAATTTTGGTGCTTAAACCTAAAACCAAATGTAGGTTTGCATGGAAACAAAACTAAATAGCAAGTCAAAACATTTACCTGTGCTGTTTTACTTCCTTATTTATGCAAATCATTTTTGAGATGTGGAACTACACTGGCAGTGTTCTAAGCTGTAAAGCCTACAGGCCAGAAATGCTGCAAACTTGATTACTTTAATTGATTTGTAATTGAATGTTTTGGCCCTAAGTGGGATTACTAAGAGGGGTCTTTGGCAGCCAGCCAAAGTAGTAAGTGCAGCAAAAACTCGTGTAACTAACCTTTTCACTGAACGATAGCGCTCAGCAAAGATACACAAGAGCCATTAGAGGGCCAGAAATTACGTTTCGCAGGCCAACAACATTTGGAACAGTTTGATGCACTGGCAGCATCAACCAGGACTAACAAGAACAAGAACTAACTTTTAAGGAAGTGTGTGCAGGAATTCACACTTCTATTTACGATGTGTGTGCTTCTTTTGGCTGCTCTCTTATTCACAAGGGGTCACCATCGCACATGGCTCCACATATTTGACTTGGCAGATTTATACGCCGGATGCCCTTCCTGACACACCTCCCAAGGGATTTTGGTCTCCTCCCGATCTCAAACCAGGGATCTGTCATGTGTTAGGCAAATGTAAACCACTACACTATAGAGACACAATCTCATTTTATACACACAGTAAATCCTTTGGTCCTTAGAAAATGTCTGTGGAGATCTAAGAAGCAATTTAAGCAGAGGATTTTTTTTGGGTATTTTTGGCCAAATCCAGTCTGCAGTGCTGAGGGTCAACACGCCAAGGGCCATCTTCACCTGCTGCCTAGCTCACAATGAAGGTGAGCACAGTGCCCGTCCACAGGGTGGCGGATTCATGTCATTTCTTCAGGTTGTGCCGGCCAAATTCCGTGAATCCAGGCCTGGCCACTAGATGCTCACCTGTGGGTTCCTTTCCTGGATCTGGCTCAAGTAGGAGGACCCCGTATCCCATTTCCAGGTAAGGTTAGAGTTCCATTTCATTGGGGTTTGTCAAAGTGCTCTTAGTCTAGTCCCTTACCTGGAACCAGTTTGTGTTGTGAGACCCTACTAGGGGTTATTGCCCGGACTACATAGCTCCCAGGAACATAATGCCATGTAAAGGGGCAATCGTGGCTCAAGAGTTGGGAGTTCGCCTTGCAATCGGAAGGTTGCCGGTTCGAGCCCCGGCTTGGACAGTCT